>NW_007578564.1:337902-341138 GCF_000690725.1 Stegastes partitus | reverse complement strand
ATTGATTTTAAGTTGTCATCTCCCATCATTGTTTACAGCACAAATGTAAATAACAGTTTTCCACATGTTTTCAAGCCCATAAAAAGAATCTCCTATATTATTATTTCAATTTTCACTTAGTAAATCATTAACCAATGTCAACATAACCACTAAATACTTATTGTTCTCCAGGATTTTAACCCTTTGAGTGGCACTTTGTTCACATGTTGCTGTGTGTTTAAAAAACCCCACAAAAATTCACATTTTTAACATATTAACTGCTAAGAGGATTTTTTTTCTTAGCACAGTCTGGGAAATGTCCATGATTAGTAACAAAATTGATTTTGATGCATTATTATTTCAATATCAGGACCTATAAGGACAAATATATCTGTATCAAAAAGTTTCCTTAAAATATTAGAGATTATTATATTCCACTTTCTTATAAAATGGCACCACTGTTATTTATTATGAAAAAAGGAGGTCAGAATTTTGTATTTTTAAATTGTCACCCTCAGAAAACTTTTGTTAGGCTGCAATGCTCATTAATTTAGAAATTTTTTTAAAAAATTAAAAAATGTTAAAAACTGTTTCAATGGGCTTCAATGGAGACATGTTTATGTGTTTACGGTCCTTGGTGAAATTCTTTGCGTCCACTGTGTATTGTATACAAATAGTAATTTCAAAATTCTTCCCAAAATTCACACAAAATTCATGCCCCATGCATTAACCCAGTCAAAATTACCACTAACAAAGAAACAAATATGAATAAAATGGACAAATATGGACCATCAAACCAGTGTAAAACCTTTAAGTCTGTCACTTCTGTTACTCATCGTTTGTCGGATCCCAAAAATGACTTACCTCATTTTCCTGAGTGGGTCAAAGACATGCAAACGCACACAAGGAGTAAAAATTCATCATCATTTTTAATTTTACAGTCACAATCATCTTTTCTTTCCAGTGTCTTAAAACCATAAAAAATAAATATACATTATGTTACAAAACATTTCCAGTGTCTCGGATCATACAAAAAAAACAAAAACAAAAACAAGGACATTTATCAACAGTACTGATTACATGAGGGCAAAAACACTGGGAGTGTACAGTATGGAAGGTATAAAGGCATTCAGTGGGTGGTAAACATCTTGAGTTTCCGTGTACTAGCTGCAGAATACATTAGAGTTGGTGTCATTTGGACTTTAACTTTTAAATTAAAAATGTTATTAAAACACATGAACTCCATCACTCATTCGGTGCCTATGCTGAAAAGAGATTAAAAGAATTTGGGGGTAAAAAACTGAGTTAAACTGAACTGAGCCCAACACTAATCTGTTTGTTTCCTGTGACTTTGGTGTGTGTTGCAGCGGACGAAGGTGTAGGACGGACACTGGAAAAGAAGGCTTCGTAGTGCTCAGACTGAAAAACA
Source organism: Stegastes partitus (assembly GCF_000690725.1). Taxonomy (NCBI): domain Eukaryota; kingdom Metazoa; phylum Chordata; class Actinopteri; family Pomacentridae; genus Stegastes; species Stegastes partitus. The sequence continues at coordinate 339,730 of NW_007578564.1, read as the reverse complement.
GGAGGAATTCGTCTCTATTCCACAAAATTAATGTTCATGTAGGCTTTATGTGAGCAAATCAATGTTCATGTAGGCCCTATGTGAGCATGCACTCAACGGCAGCAGGAGTCAGAGTGTGAACCGTAAGGCCTCGGTCCAGGACGAAGACACTCGTGTTCTCTATCAAACCAGCATAGGAAGTGATTTTCACAACTGTGTTCCCAGGCAAATTTTATTTTTTATTTTTTACTGTAGAAACTCGTCCTTTGCTGAAATACAAAATAGATCATTTTTTCTTCTTCACCTTTAACATTATCTACATATTAATTACACTCTAAATACACTGCACTGAGCGGCTGCGCGAGCCTTCGTTTGAGTTTTAAAAAATGTAAAAAAAAATCAGAAAAGAGCACTTGGTGGGTGACGGCGCCGTCCAGCATCGAGTTCAAAAGTCGCTGAGAGCGGGTTGTGTCTTGACGGCTCGTAGGGACTTGTAGTCCTTGAAATCCTTTTGGACTACAAATGAAACTGTACCAGCTTGTGTAGGTTCAGTGATTGTACATCTGCCTGTCTTCCAATGAACCCCCCACAGGCTCCTCGAACCCACCGCGGAGGAGCTTGCAATGCATCCTGGGGGCGTTCTTCATCTCTCACGTCTCCTTTAGTGGTTTTTGGCACACGTGGCTCCGCTGTGTCGTCTCTCGGTGCAGTCCAACACAGCTTTCCCTTTATTATTTCTCACATCTTTCCATAATCTCTGCTTATTTTCATGTCTGAGGCAGTCCTAAAGTCTGCAATTAATACTGCTCTCTCCGGAGAGATGAAACATGAGAGGAGGGGTTGGATGGACAGCGCCCCTCCACCACCTGTCCGTCCATCGTTCTTTTATTCCTCCGCTCTTGGCTTTCCTTCTCTTTTTCCCAGCAGGTTCTTCGGCTCCTCCTCTCACAAGGGCAGGCTGGTCTGGGTTTTCCTAACAGGTCAGATCGAAGTCTCGTTACTGCCGCTGTTCACGGAGGGGATGCAGGGAGGGAGACAGGAGGGACATGCGGGGTAAAAACAAAACGTTAGTGCAGGGATGCAGGGAGGCATCATGCAGCTGTTCAGCAGGACGGTCATGTTATTTCATGCTATAGTTAAACAAAGAGTTTGACTTGAAGGGAAATGTGAACATATGGTTTTCTGCTAAGAATAGGATGAGAACTTATTCTCAACTTATTCTCAGCAAGAACGACAAAGCGTGCATTTCCCAGAATGTCAAACTGTTGCTTTAACTATGGATTCTGTTACGATACATGCAGTGTAGCATCAGTTTGGCCAACTGGTGCTTGTCATTTAGGCTCTTTTTTTTCTCCAAAAAAAGTCCCTTTTAAACAGATTCTAAATTACTTTTCAACGCTCTGAACCCCAACTGATACATAAAGTCCTGTACATCCATGGAAACAGCTCAAACATGGAAGTAGAGGGAACTCAATGATGTTTTTTGTGCAGGATTACAGATTTATAATGATATAAATTGCAAAAAAGGGAAAAATTGAAGTTGAATTTCCTGAATTATTTGTTATCTAAAAATTTGAAAAACCTAGAATCGACACGTGCAACATTTTTCCAAGTGTACATAGGTGTTACTGGTGCTGGAAAAAACATATATGATATTTTACTACTTAAATATTAAACTTGTTTTTTACACTTTAGTGCTTTGTGTAAACACTGCCTGCAGTTCAACCCAGTTCAGAGAAAAATTCCCAGAATTTTTGCAATTTGATTGTTGGACGTAGCTGAGTCAGTACAAGCTTCACGGTTGTGCCAATGTATGAAGAATTTTTTGTTTTTAACAGAATCTGGTTTA
>NW_007578564.1:336804-337650 GCF_000690725.1 Stegastes partitus | reverse complement strand
AAATGCCACTAACTTCATAATTACTACAAGTTATAACGTTCTCATTAGTGCTGTTGTTATTCCAGTCATCAGGGCTACATGCCGACTCTCTCTGCTTACTCTGAATCAGACTCGTTGCCTCCGTTGACCGTCCCTGACTTCAAGTGCATGGCCACTCCCCCGTTGGTCTCCCGGTAGATTCCCGCTGGCGGCGCCCCGACGGGGATCTGAGGCCTCGGCGCGATGGGCGGCTTGATGACGGAGCCGCCGTCGTGGTTTCCGACGCGGCTACCTTCGTTGGAGGCCAGCGAAGGCGGCCGGGACGAAGGGGTCATGATGTTGACGGAGGAGGGAGGCGGGGAGGAGGTGTTGTTGTTGTTGGGGGGCGGGGAGGTGATGGTGGGGGAGTTGTAGTCGCTGAGCTTCTCCCTCAGACGGTTCTTCATGTTCTTGTCGGTGAGTGGAGGAGGGTAGCTGATCTTGTTCTTCAAGATACCTGAGTGGGACGAGCGATTTGTGTTAGAGAACATCAGATTAAATTAATTCAGCTGAGTTTGAAAACACATCCTCCTCCTCCCTGACCTTTCCTCTGCTCGGGCTGGTGGTTGCTGTTGGGCTGACCGGCAGGCGCTGAGTCTTTAGCGTTGCTGGGCGTCTGTTTGTCTCTCTCCTGGAGAGCCTCCCTCTCTCGTTCACCGACGTGGTTGAGCTTATTCTCTGGGTGAAGCTCCACGTTCACTTTGGTCTCCACCCTCAGCCTCTCCGCCCCGCCTGGATCCTCGCTGTCGCTGGCTGTGGTGGCCTCTGCTGGCCAGTAAGGCTTCACGTGATTGGACACGGAATCACCTGGTGAGAGGACAAGGACAC
>NW_007578564.1:334969-335673 GCF_000690725.1 Stegastes partitus | reverse complement strand
ATATACCTTTCGGGGTGCTGTGAAGAGGCCGCTCATTGTTCCACTTTGGCTTGACATCGATGTCATCATCCTCGCTGTCGGAGGAGTGGGAGGAGGCGTAGGAAGAGCTGTGTTCATCGACCGACAGCTCGCTGTCTGAGTCAGAGTCTGATGGGGACAAGAAGGGAGACGTAGAACAGTGAACCTCTATTTATAAAGATATGTACATTCACTTGCATGCAAACCATGAACTCACCGTCTCCTTTGGTGCCGTTCCTGTGGAACAGAGGTCCATCCAGGTCGGTGTGTCCTTTGGCTGTTCCTGAAGACACGCTGGGCTTCTGACCCGACTCCTCCCTTTAAGGCAAAGATGGGAAAAAAAAGAGAAAGAGAAGGACAGGACGGTATAAGAGAGAATAGGGAGTGGAAAAGCAGAGGTGGGGATTTAGAGGGGAAGTACGGCATCGCTGGAAGTTAATTCAAGCCCCGACTCGTGGTTATAGACGACTAATGTTCAACAGCTGAAGCGCCAGACATCTCTCATTACACAACATCTGCTCCTGTTGACTGCTTCAACAAAGACAAAGCAAGTTTTTATAAACGTGGTTTCAGCGTACAGGGTCAATAAAGTGTGTGCTTGATTATACACAGACTGTAACACCTGCCTCTGATGGATACATGGAGAGTAGTTTTAACTCTGGAATCCAAGCAGTTTTTAAGTATTT
>NW_007578564.1:288972-334627 GCF_000690725.1 Stegastes partitus | reverse complement strand
ACCATTTATAATCGTCTTCCCTTATCTGATGGATCGTTAATGACAAAATGATAAGTGTAACTCAGTCATTTTTTCCACCTGCAGCCGATTATTCCAGATTGAACCAAGAAGCTGGCTGGAGGGCAAAAATGCTACAGGAGACTCTGACCTGTCGGCTGGCTGATCTAAGAGAGGCGTCTGGAGGCAGCTGCCAACAGCTGCAGGGAACAGGTATGCAAGTGTGCAGATATTCCCACCTCCACAGGTACAATCCTCTCCTCCCTTTGTCCTGCTCTCCCTCTCTTCTGCTCTTATCTGCCTCTTCCTTCGTACAGGCAGCACGCCACATCTCTTCTTCTTCTTCCCCCCCGCCAGCGTTTTCGCTCTCATTGACCCTCGTGTCGGCTCCTATTACCCAGATGACAGCTTTACGAGCCGAGGCGTACAGTCAGACCTAACCTGGATTCTGTTAAACTCCTCTGTAAAACACCAGGTATATGTAACATCACTCCGCTGCAGTGAAAACATGTCGGCGATACGCTGGAAACACAGCTGCACAAGACGTACAGGTGAGATGAGAGGTGTAGCTTAAATGTCAACTTTTTAAACTTACTCAGCAGTCAAACTATTGCATATTCGACATTCAATAAAAAAAATAATTTCCTATGTAGTTTCCCCCATGATGGCAGTTTTCAAAAACAGTATATTTTATGTAAAGGAGTGACCAATATTACAGTAAATATGCTGTAAAATATTGTGTCTTTATTATAAAATCGGCCATTTTTCTGTATCAAATGTCAAATCTCAGGTGAGTTGAGATGTTTTGATGCTGATCTGCTTCCACAGGCAAAAGAGCTAGCATTAGCATTAGCCAGTGGACACGATGCTATGCTAATGCTGAACTGCTTCAACAGGCAAAAGAGCGTGCATTAGCATTAGCCAGTAGACTCAATGCTATGCTAATGCTGAACTGTTTCAACAGGCAAAAGAGCTAGCATTAGCATTAGCCAGTGAACACAACGCTACGCATACTAAATAAAAATAAAACACTTTTGTATTTCTACTTGACCCTTTTCTCTGACATTACCCTTAAATTTACCCATAAGTTCATAACAAGTCATTGAAAGGTACCAAAAAAAAGGTACCAACTAGCTATACCAAGCTAAAGTAGCTAGCCCCTAGCTAAAATTGGTGTAATAAATAACTTTGTAGTAAATTCTGACGGTTCTAAAGTTATAATGGTTGTGATATGTGATGATGTAAACTAGTTCTCCGTTTGTTCCGTCTGCTCTTATGTGTTCTGCGCTAAAGAGCTAGCACTAGCATTAGCCAGCAGACATAATGCTATACATACTAAATACAAATACAAGACTTTAGTTATTTAACCTCTTTATCTGACATTCCCCTTAAGTCTCCTTTTATTTTCACTACAAGCCATTTTAAAAAAAACTGTTTTAAATAGTACAAGACAGATAGACACAGTCGGATACCAACTAGCCACGGTGAGCTAAACCTAAATTAGCAAAAAAAAAAAAAAAATGCATTCAATTTTGCAGGCAGCTAGATAAAACGCTGCAATAATTCAGTTTTTAAAAAAATAGCTATCTGTCTGATGTAGTGCTGTGAATATATATCGCATTATCATGAAATTGCTTAAATATTAGCAAGTGAACAAATGAAGTGATAAACATCCCACAGTGCAGTTTCACAATTTCACAAGCATTCAAAAGATGAAAATCTAGTTCTACAAACCATATATCAAGTCAGATCTCACACAAACAATGTCAACAGTTCAATCACTGCATACAAAACCGAACAAAACAACAGTATGGATGAATGTTGTGGGTGAACATGTTGCTACTGCGTTGTTTTTTGGCCTGAGTGGGTTTCATTAAGAGTAATGCCTTTTCCTATATGTGTGTATTGAAGTTTCTGCAACCAGGCCATGCGCCATGCACTGGCAAACCTCAGTATGGTCTTTCAAGCAAGCATAAACACTGCACAATGCAGGTGCCATTATGGGGCAACATGCATGTGGGGTAGAAATGAGAGAAACACCCTCTGAATATAGAGAAATTTAGCAAATAAACTGAACAAGACAGAGAGTACAACCAGGGAGGCAGAGTGTGTGTGTGACTGTAAAATGTGCGTATAAATTAGTGTTAGTAAGTGTGAGACATTGGATCAAACAGCCGACATGCACAAAAGGGGACAAAGAATGAAATTTAAAAAGAAAGTCTCCAGTCAACCAGAGGCACACATGCGTACAGTCAGTCACCGTGCAGCGGTGCAGTAGAAGCAGCCATGCAGTCAGTGAGCGTGTTGTACCTGAGTGTATAAGCCAGGTAGCTGCTGCGGCTCTTGGCTGACCTGAGCGTACTGTCCAGGGACACGGTGGACTCGCCGATGCCCGAGCGGTACAGCGGACCGTCCTCCATGTACGTGTTGTTGCAGTTGAGAGAGCGCTGAGGATGGAGGGAAGAAAGAGTGGAAAGGAAAACGAAAAACAAAGGTGATTCAGTTTCTCCTAGGCCAACAAAAATGATATGACAAAGATAATATATAAAATTATACATCATGAGGCCAAATATCATATTTCAATCATCTGAATCCCAAAAACCTGCTGGCGGGTTTAAAAATCACCCAAATTACACCATTTATTGGAGTCAGAAACAGCAAAAAACAGAACTTTCCAACAGGTTTTAAACTAATCATGTGAGCATTTTAAGCTCAAAATTGTGGTTGTTAAAAATCAGTTTAATGTATGTTACTGTAATAAATAGTTTGCATTAAACTGATTCTGGTAAAACCTAAAAATTCGACACTCTTTGTCACAACTGTGAAGCTATTAGCGACAAAAATGTAGGGATGCTATCCGCTAAACTGGGCTGAGCTGCAGGCTGTGTTTACACAGAGCAGATAGGTTAAATATCTAAAGTATGTAGAGGCACCGTCTGTTTTCAGTAGCTAAAGTCTTGTATTTATATTTAGCATGTATAGCATTATGTCCACTGGCTAATGCTAATGCTAGCTCTTTAGCACAGAGCACATAGGACAAGATGGAACAGACAGAAAACTAGTTTACATTATTAGATCCATTTTAACTTTATAACCTTCAGAATTTACTACAAAGTTATTTATTGTATTAATTTTAGCTAGGGGCTAGCAAAAACAAACGTTAGCCTGGCAGAGCTAGTTAATTTATTTATTTTTTGGTACCTTTTAATGTTTTTAAATTTAGTAGTTTAAAAAAATTCTACTTTCGATGCTGTTTTTCTACGATTTAAGGCAACATAACTGTGTCGTACTGCCCAGAACACATTTCCAAGACTTCTCTGCTTCTACTGATGGTTGTGTTGTTTCCTTAGAGGTGCAGGACTTTATTATTGTAGTAAAAATGTTACCCACAATAATTAAAAATGTGACAGGAGCAAAGACGACGGCCAGAAACTTCATCGGTTTTAGAGGGTTACAAAGAACGTGAACAACAAATAAGACACAACACGTGATAAAATCCTGCTAAACTGTTCCTTACTGTGAGTAAGGAGGCTCTGGTGGTGCTGGACTCGTCCGGGACGCTCTTCTTTCCCGTGAAGACGTTCTTGAGGTTCTTCCTCACCTCTTTGTTGAAGATTATGTGGAAGAAGAAGATGAAGATTCCCTGCGATGGAAGCAAAACACAAACAAGAACGGTTAAAACCCAAACGCGTGCACGCAAATCGTCCGAGCGGTCGTGGATTATCTGAGAGGTCGAACAACGCTGTTACCTGTAAACAGCAGAAGCCGGCGAACAGGTAGTGGAAGATCATCACGTCGCTGTTGACCGCCATCAGACCGAGCAGCCAGGTGGCGCTGATGAGCAGCAGGAGGACGAAGGCCATGCGCAGTGCGGGACTGGGTTGAGGGACAGAAACGGATTTTTTAAAAAAGTCTAGAATTGCCAAAGTTGCGTCGCTGCATTTGTGGAGAAACTTACATGGCTCCTGATTTCTCTACAGCCTTCTGCCGGCGACCACAGGAGGCCTTAGCAGCCAGAATGAAGATCACTATGTTCACCTTGAAAGAAAGAAGGAGATAGCTCATTTATTTCTTTTCATATTATTATGCTGCATGTCATTCTGTCTATATTTTTCTGCCCTTTGTCTTATTCAAAAACACTCGTCTGGCTGTGATCGGTGAGTCACACAACTGCCTCACAATGCGCTTCACATAATATCACATTTCAAATGAGTCTCTGGCGTGTCTCAGCTGAAAATTACTGCAGGCAACATTAATAAATCTTCCCATGATTTCATTAAAGGTCAGGTTAGACAGCAGTAAAAGAAGAGCCATTAAACCGCATACCAGGACGACCACAAAGATGGGTCCCGCGAAGCTCCAGATGAGGGTGTCGTGGACGGAAAGCCAGCAGAAGTCCGGGTTTCCGTAACCCTGAGGATCGAGGCCGACTGCCAAACCTGCACGCCCGCAGACAAAACACATGGATTTCAGAGATGCTTTTCCACTTTTTATGACTTCTTTATCTTCTTCGACGCTCGGTTTTGATTCTTTTCCCAGTTGCCTCGCTTTCACACAGACTCTGCCTAATAATTTATAAAACACTCAGGTCTCATTCCCTGGAGAACATCAGCATTAACCCTCTGAACTCCGGTTATATTCAAAGGATTGCAAAAATGTCCCCATTTGCCTGAGCCGGTAACTGCAGACGGTCCTTAAAACACTCATGTGTGACGTTCAGTAAAACCAAATTAGCTTAAGGTCGTAATATTTCATCAGAATCACTTTATTCTGCATGTCTCTACATTTTTTTTCTAAAGATTTGCTCCAACCAGATCCTGTAACTCCTGTAATTCTGTAAAAATCTGAAAAATGAGTTGGAAAATTTCCAATCATGGCCCCTCAAGTCCAAACAAAACATAGGTACTTGACTTATTATTCTATTATTTAAATGATCGATGTTAAGAAACTCGATCAAAGCTGCAAACTCACTTATTGCATTTGCTGACTTTTATTTTGAAGTAGGTTGTAAACATTAACTTCTGTCCCCTTAGATTGACCTAAATTTGGGTCAGGAACCCTGATAACAAATCAGGTCTGAGCAATATTTTAGTGCTATCAGCTGTTTTTTTAAACACTTTGAGTGATAACATACGACGCACTTTCTTAGCAGCATCCGTGTTGTTTCCACATTTCAAATTAAAAGCACATAAATGCACCAATGTTGGAAAAACGACCTCCCAACTCAAGAAAATGGGACCAACCAAGGATCACATATAATTTATCAGCATTGTTTATAATGTTTGTCACTTTACATCTCTCTCATACAATGTCTTAATCTAAATTTGAAATCCAAAAACCAAAAAGCCGTCCATCACAGTCGCCTTATTGTATCACTGCAGGGTTCTAAAAGTGTCAGTCTTGAAAAAAAAGACAAACATGCTCATTAGATGGTTGAAATTTAAGGGATAAAAAAACCCCAAATAAATCCACGAATTATTCATGTGGCTTGACAAGACTCTGATGTTTCTCGTGTCACATATGAAATCCACCCCGTTGTTTTTGTCTTATTTTGACAGGTGGTGGACATCCAAGTCAGCCCTATCTGTCTCTTATCGTGTCTCATTTTAACGCTGTCTTTTTCAATAATCTTCCCACGAGGATCTCGTCAGAAGAGACGAGTCCCGGCACGAATCCGCCCTGACAAACCCGCCGCCTCCGCCTCTGAGGCTGCGCGAGCGTTTTCTCACCGGTGATGATGGCCGGTATGCCCCAGCCCATGGCGTAGTAGAACCTCATGTGGCCGTGGTTGATGTTCCTCATCTCCGTCAGCATGCGGTAGATGTGCAGCCCCTCCACGAACATCCAGGCGAAGGTGCACATGTAGAAGTAATGCAGCAGGATGGCGATGACCGTACACACAAACTGGAACAAGAGATCAGAGAGGAGATTGAAGATTTTTAGACGGTCTTGGTTTGGAGTTTGAGTTAACAGCAGCACAACCTGAACACACACCGTAAACCTGTCTTTCCATCCATCCACGTAGCCTGCAGCTAGTACAGCTGATGTGAAGAGGATTTTACGAGTCATTAAATCAATCCAACTGGATAATTTATTGCAAAATGTGCCACAAAGCATTTTAAATGTGGCAAATGGGCTTCAGGAAATCGTGAGTAGTATTTCTAACCATTTTACAACAATTTAAGAACTAATCAACTCATCGGTTTGTCAGAAAATAAAGAATTGGGGGTAAATACAGGCATTTTGGGAAATACGTCTCATGAATATTCACCAGTGGTCAGTAAACGCTGCTCAAAACTGCAGTCTGGAGTCATACGACACAGACGCTGCAACTCTTAAAAGTGAAAGTGAATAAAAGATATGGCCTACAATATCAGCATTGTGTAACAAATGTAGAATTCAACACCAGTTTTAGACATACTGCTCTCATTTTGAACCTGATTTTAACTCCAAAGTTTTGGATAATCAGTGGGTTGAATGAATACCAATATTATTTTGTAGTAGTGGTGGATGTATATATGTCTATTTATTAGTTTCCTTTGAAGACATATAAATGTTTTATTCCTCTGAATCCCAAAAGCGGTTTTGAAAGGCACATTATCTTTAAATCTGAAACCATTTATCGGAACCAGAAACAATGAAAACAGGAAGAATCGTGAGATTTTTAGCTTTCCTATGGTCCTTGAACTAATCATATGTGACATGTGGTTCCATCAGGAAAAATAACTGAGCCTAAAATCATGATGCTTCACTAAAATCACAAGTTTCTCCAAAAAGAAATTGTTTGCATTAAGCAGATCCTGTAAAAAAAATAAAATAAAAATTCTGTGTCCCTCAGTGCGACCACGATGCCATTAGTGACTCAGTCAGGACTTTTTCGAGACTTTTCAGCTGAACTGCAGGCTTCACAAGGAGCAGAAAGGAGACATGTATGGAAACAAATTAAAAATCCATCCATCCATTATCTACACACCGCTTAATCCTCACTAGGGTCATGGGGGGCTGGAGTCTATCCCAGCTGACTCAGGGTGAAGGCAGGGGACACCCTGGACAGGTCACCAGTCTATCACAGGACTACACTTAGAGACAGACAACCAAGCACACTCACATTCACACCTACGGACAATTTAGAATCACCAATTAACCTCAACATGTTTTTGGACACCCTGTGACAGACCCTGTGAAGATATAGATAAAGGATGGATGGATGTTTTTGGACTGTGTGGGAGGAAGCCGGAGAACCCGGAGAGAACCCACGCTGCATGGGGAGAACACGCAAACTCCACACAGAAAAATCCCCACCGGGACGCGAATCGGCGACCTTCTTGCTGTGAGGCAACAGTGCTAACCACCGATCCACCTTGCAGCCCCAAATTGAAAATCTAAATGATAAAATATCTACGGTATGTAAAACAAACTTTTCTTTTCTAGTATTGCAAACATGTCTGGGCACTTGGAAAAATGTAGATTCCCTTTTTAAAAAAAGCATTTGTAAATTAAATCGTCAATGAAATCCAACTTTCCTTTGTTCTTTTTATTTTGTTTTTAATTAAATAAAGTTTTGGCTACATATGGACATCCTGGACTATCAGGACTTTGCAGATGGTGAAATTTCCATCAACTGAACCTGAGCAGCTCCTTGAACTCTAATCTCTTTAATGCCCTTTTCCCGCTCTGTGGTTTTGTTTTCTTATTCTGACTCCTTTCTGAACCTCGCCCAGTGAAATCACGCCAACCCACTATAATCGCTCACCGCTATAATGTTGTTACCGAGGCAAAAATAAAATACCTCTCATCTACAAATGTGGCTTTCACCCAACAATAACTTGAGACAAAAAAATATTCTTCAAAAAAACAAGTAATTACCAGATGAATCGATAATAAAAACAATAAATGTTTCCAGGCCTAAAGGGAAAAAACACCTCAAACTTCTTCACCTATTTATGTAATACAGCAATGATTCAACCTGTCCTGGCATTCCTTTACCTGCTTTCCTCCCATTTTCCATGTCTGTAGCCGGGATCGAGGAATGCTGTGTGTCAGGGAATGTCCCAGCGCTTTGAGATAGAGTGTATTTTAGTGATGCTGTGGAGATCAGAGCCGCAGAAACAGAGAAGAGGCTCCTTTGACAGGGTTATAAATCACTGCTGCGGATGGCCTTGGGCGCACACTGACAGCATTCCACAGCCCTGACACACACACACACACACACAACACACACACACACTTAAAAAACACATGTCTAAACTAGGGTTGCTTGTTTGTGTACATGCACAAGCAAGCAACCATTTAAAGAGATGCAAGCTTTCTCTTTTTTCTGTTTTTTTTAAAGCAGATTTCTTAACAAAACGTCGGCTGCAGATAACGTCCAGCTCACTCCAGTCAAAACACGGTGAGTCAGGACGTTTCTACGCGGGACGAAAACGTCAAAACCGCCATGACTTATGCGGCGCTTGGAAACCGTGAGACCAAGATGGCGGCGCTGCATCTACGAATCTTAGCGGTTACCTGCAGATTGCATGCCTCTCATACGGCCGACAGGAACGATTGGACGTCGGTTTCCTTCGTTGCATTTCGAATTTAGTTCAATCTAATCTAATCTGCATGCTCTGCTACTCTAGTATGTGTTGGTTAGTAAAGCTGAAAGAAAACCAGTTGCAACCTCAGGCCGATTCAGATCTTTAGAGGGTATTTGATCGCCCAAAACAGTTTTGCGTACAACTGACGACAACTTTTGCGCACTAGTTTTCTTCGCTGCATTTTGGTGGCTTCTTACTTGTACTTTGTGCGATGAGAATAAAGTTTAATTTAATCTAATCTAAACTTAGATGTCCTGCTGTACTAGCATGTGTCTGTACTGGTTGTTATGGTTGGTATGAGCAGAAAACCAGATTCAGATCAGCAAAGGGAATTTGATGACTAAAAAACTGCTGAAATTAGTTCCAGAAAGGCAAAACTGTGGCTCAAATTTTTCCTATATTTTTAGTTTTCTTTTACATCATATTTTTTTTTGCATTTCTGTTCACCCGGAACGGTTTTGCGTACATCTCATACAGCCGACAAGAACTTTTTGTGGTTTCCTTCACCGCATTTCGTCGTCTACTTACTTGTACTTTTTGTAACAGCAATAAAGTTGAATCTAATCTAATCTAATCCAAACTTGCCCTTTACATGCCCTGCTATACTAGCATGTGTCTGTGCTGGTTGCTATGGTCAGTACGGCTAAAAAAAAAATGAGCAAAAAATCAGTCACAACTCAAGTCGGTTCAGATCAGCAAAGGGAAGTTGATTCGTTAGAAACTGTTGAAATTACCTGAAAAAAAAAAAAAAAGCAACCTGTAGCTTGATTTATTCTTTGTTTTCACTCTTCTGCTACGCCATATGTTGAAATGTTAAGTTACGAGATTTACAGCAGGTTTATCCGACAGCTTCCTAGCCGTTAATTCTAGGTTACATTTACGATCTGATTTGACATCTCTCGCCTCGGTGAGTGATGAGGTGTGAACGAGTCGTAAATAAAGACGAACACCCGTCGCTGCGGTAGCGAGCGAATCCCACCGAAAGAGCGGAAAACCTAAATCTGCGATTCCCAGAGTCAACGCGTACACCTGGTTGACAGCTGGGAGGTGTTGCAGGTGCAACCCACCGCGGCGTTACGGGACGATCTCTTGATGTCTTCGCGTGAGGCTGCACACATCTGGTTTAGCCGGACTAGTCAGCGCTGACGCATTCACTGTGAACAATCGTGTTTTCAAGGCTTGAACACAATCAGGCAGCTCAGGAAGATGATACTGGTTAAACAAATGAGCATTAATGAGCTTTAGGGGTGCTGGTTGGGCGGATTTTGCGACTTTTTAACCGAGCCAGGCCAGGTGTGCAGCTATGCTAAGCTAGCTTCATGCTAAAGCTTCATACAGTCACGACAACGGAGTCCATTTTCCCATGCGACTCTGTTCAAGAATTATAAACCTGTTTCCATTAAAATGCGACTTATCCCTTTCAACCTGTCCTTCCCGGTGTCTGAGCATTTCAAAGAAAGAGCCAGCAGGACTCCTCGTCAATTAAGAGATTAATGATGTTTTCCGCATCACAGACTTGCAAGAGACTTATCAAGTAAAAAGTTGTTTTGGGAAACCTTTGCCAGGACCTACCGCCCCCCGAGGCCTGCTGCTGGAGACGGGTACCAGTCGCAGCACGTCTCCACTACTGGCCTCCATAGAGCTGTGTGTGTTTGTGTGTGTGTGTGTGTGTGTGTGTGTGTGTGTGTGTGTGTGTCAGCAGACTTCAAACAAACCCCATGCCTTCTGATCCTTCACCGTACTTCGTGTGTGTGTTTCTGGTCACGTCCGAGACCGAACCCACACCAAATTAGATTATCATCTCGGAAGAATTAGCTCATTGTGTTTCTCACCTCAAACCCTTTAATTAGAGAGGTTTTAGAGTAATGAAGCTACACCCAGCCGGGACTGCTGATCGGCTGGAATTAAACTTACAGGAGGGTTGTATTTGGAGGGCAGATCGCCAGGCAGCACATTCCCAACGGTTACAGTTATTACTTCATCATCAGGACACATAATCCGTCAGCTATAGACAAGACTCTCAGGTAGGCCTCGGCCCATTAAGCCTCGTAAAGCCCCCGTCAGCCCGGAGTCAGAAAGCCGTCTGCAGGCAAAATAAATATCAGAAGACGGCTGCCTGGAAGCTTCTGATGCGCTAATTCAGTAAACACCAGCAAGAGGCGTCTTTATCCTGGTTTGAGTTGCACCAAGCCGCCGATGTTTGCGGTGTTTTAGTGTCACATCCACGTGAGGTTTGTCTTGTTGTACATGTGAATGATTATCAAAGTAATTCCCCTGATGTTTTGTTTGGGTTTTCTCCTGATTCATGCATAATGCAGGTGGTGACGTACAAAAAAAAATGCTCGCTGGTGTGACTTTTTGCTCAAACGTCTCAAGCAGAACAAACCTGCTAACATTATAGCATCAATCATCAACACCTTAAACAGCTGGGACGTGTCTTAAACCTGTGATATAAAACAGAAAATGGAATTTCTTTTATTTTTAATTCAATGGAATTTTTTCCAGCTGCCCACAGATCTCTAAATGGTGACTCTACGTACTGCAGCTAGTTCGCTACTTACATTTTCACCTTGTTTCCATACTCGTCTCCTATCGGTTCTACGTAATAACAGCCTGGCGTTCACCTGAAAAACCTTGTGGCGTCACGGTTGCACCTTGTATTGTCTACAGAATCTGGCAAATAGTTAATTTTGGGTCAAATTTTACATGATTATCAAAGAAAAATCAACATCTTAAGCTTAGATTTGGCGATTTCATGCATGATTAGTTCACAGACTATTAAGAAATCTGACAATTATCACCATAAATACTGTTTTTTTCCATGCATTTAAAAGCTGCTGGTGGGTTTTGGGGTTCAGTGGATTAAAACAACTACACGTTACAGGGTGTCCTGTCTGTATGCACATCTACAAAGTAAAATAATAAAGGCTTAATAGGCATATATACGTCTACCAATGTAGATAAGTCACTGAATTTCTGTCATGTGACTGTTGGTCACAGCTGAGTCACTCCAGGCTTCAAAGCTGCAGAATAAAGCACAGAATTTTTTGTTTTTTACAGAAGCTAATTAGAGTAAACGGGTAATTTTGAGTGAAATTTTAAATAGGATTTTGAAGAAATATCACGATTTTAAGCTTAGAGAACAGCACGTCACAGATGAGACCAATAAATTGAGTAATATTGGCAATTCTTTAAAGAGGACATGCCTTGAAAATTCGCCAGAGGGTTTTCGGTTTAAGAGGGTTTAAATGATTTCAAATCACTTCATCTGGAACATGACGATGAAGGAATATCGGAGGTCATATGACAAACAAATAGGGGCCTTATGTCTGACAGAAACAGCTGGAATCTGTTGCCGGTGAGCAGCAGCATCTCCTTCAGCGTGAGCTACATATACACCTACCACGTTATCAGTCTGATTGATGCCGAGCAGGAAGACGAGCATGGAGAAGAAGAGCGCCGCCACCAGGTTCCTGTGGATGACGTGGAGGTTGGAGCGAAGCCGGCGGAGGAGGCACAGCAGGATGAAGGTGAGGAGGAGGAGCAACAGGGAAACCGACACCGTGGTGTAGGTGACGATCTTCAGGGGGAGGACGTCGCCGTGCTGCGGGGAGAAGTTCCAGGACGTCAGATCAGGAGTCGGGAACAAGGAGAAGGCAGGGTGATTTCAATAAAGCTATGATGATAGAAGTTCTAGGCGGTACCTCTCTCTTGGAAATGTCCATCAGCACGGCGAAGCTGGTCATGTGGTTGCACTGACAGCTGATGTGGCTGTTGTTCCTGTTGAGCACCTCGCAGCCTTTGGAGGACCAGCCGCCGGTGCCTCCGATCCTAAACACACACGTATCAGTGTCATTTAAAGCAGGACGCATCACAAACGAATGGATTGGAAGTCCAACTCACGGGATGGAGTGGTCCCAGAACACGCAGACCGGCTTGGTTCTCTCCTCCGTCTCCAGCATCGTATACTCCAACGTGATGGGAGGGTCCAGGACGGCGGGAAGAGGCGGACCCTCGCTGTGGACGGTGGCGCTCACGATGGCTGTGTTGATCACCGGACGGTTGGGGAGCCTAGAAACACACACACACGTCCAGTAAATTAACCAAATGGACTCAAAAGCTCACCAGCAGTTTGAAAGACATCTTAACTTTTGGAGACATTTGTCTAAATGTCAACTTTCTGATGGTACTTGAACTAATCATGGTAACAAGTTTGAGCTACAGAATGCACAGTGATGGTTAAAGTTGAAGTGAGAATCAACCAGTGGAGGACGATGTGCCACCAGTGATCCCAGTCACAGGTGTTACCAATACTGGGAATATATGTTTTCAGTTCTTTCCGAACATTTTTATTTGTTTGCATATTTGTTTTCTATCTGTTCTGTGAAAAATACAGTCAAATGTCCCTGAATTTGTGTCATGACTCACTAAAAGCCTCACAGTTGTACTAATGAGGTACAAGGCGTGCTATCTTTGAAAAAAACACCCCACATTTAACCATGATTTAGAGCCAGAACCTAAAAAAAACAGAGCGGTTTATCCGCATTTCAACTTCCTGACGGTCTTTGAACTAATCATGTGTGACAGGTGGCTCCAGCAGGAACCAAATCTAATTTGAAAATTGTGACATCTCATCAAACATTGTTTTATTTTACATGTCTCATTTAAAAATTTTCCAGATATAAATTTGCTCAAAGCAGATTCTGTGTAAAAAACAAAAGATTCTGTGTGACTCAGCTTCGACCGACAGTCAGCAGACTAAAAATTGGGGACTTTTCGACTGAATTACCGGCTTTGATTGAATAAAGCAGATGAGAAACAAGGATGGAAGCAAAGTAAAAATGGAAGCAATAAAATATCTAGCATGCAGATATACCAGCCCCCCCCAAGTAACACTCGTATAAACTCTTGTGTGTGTTGATTTCTGGATTTTTTTTCAATTTTTTGTATTATAATTTATGAAAGAAATTCAACTTTCGGTTTTTCTTTGGTCATGATTTATGGCATTATAACTGTGTCATAGTGCAGAGAAGACAGTTTTTAGTTCTCTTTACATCTAGTCATGGTTGTTCTGTTTCCATAGAGGTGCAGGACTTTATATCGCAGTGAAAAATGAGCCCACGGTGGGTAAAAATGCAACAGGAGCAAAAAAAATGCCCCAAAAATGCCTTGAGGGTGAACATATATATAATCAAAAATGCTCTTAATTGTCCCTGAAAGTATCCATTTAAAGTGTTTAACCATCGTCTTTGGTTAAAATTTGGTTTTTAAGGCTCATATTCAAAATCTGCTCCCACATCCAGTCTCACTTACACATGCTTACATCAAATATTGTCCAAATATGGTCATATTCTCATGCTTCCTTCAGTTCATCTTATCTTATTTTTCATGACTTTCTCTCTTGCCACACACAGCAGGAAGAAAAACAAAAAAAAAGGGAAAAGAAAACCCCTGATGTTCAGTAAGTATTGAGGATCTCATAGACCCATGCGGGCGGCGATAACGGGGCTGCAGTAAATATTATGACATGTATTAAAATTAAAGGTGATATTTGTCATGTGAGGTAGGCTCTCTTCAAAGCTTTACGGAATATAAACATGCAGGGAGGTATAGGAGAAGGTTTTTAGAGTTCAGACAGAGTGTGTGTTCCTATTTCTGTGCTCTTGAGCATCGTTTTATTTCTTTGTAGTCGTTCTTGCAGCTATTTATCTGGATTACACGTCATTATTTAATTCTAGTGCATGAGGAGGTGTGTCTGCACTCTTTTGTGTTTAATGTCGAATAGAAGTGCATGGTTTTTTTTATTCAGAAATTAAGCAGAATGGCAGGGGCAGCTTCATCTTTTACAGATTTCTACCTGAGACTCCTTCGGTCGGGGTCGTATCTCTCCGGCAGCAGCTTCCCCAGCGACTTGTAGACGATCACCACGGCGACGGGCAGAGGGGCAGGAGGCTCCAGGTGGCGCCGCTTCCTGTCCGACACCGTGGGATGCAGCTGCGCCTCCTCCTCCTCCTCGGGGGCGTCGGTCTGAGCCGCAGGAGCAGGAGTGGACTCTGCTGAGGTAAGACAGAAAGAAAACGGAGCTCAAGCAGAGTCGAAGGTTAAAATCGTCGGCGTGGTTCTGTGCGATCCGGCCGGCGTTCCTACCTTTGTGGACCTGAGCGCGCAGGTTAAACTGTGGGAAGTGGACGGAGGAGCCCAGCTCTTTGGAGTATTCCTCCTGGATGTCCTGGAAACGAGGGAGGGTGGCCCTCTCCGGGTCGGACATGTCCAGGTAGTCCACGGTTAGAACTGAGGGATGCAGGAAGCAGAAAATGTTTACATGTAGTTCTATTTTTCAGAGGCGAGTTTGATCGCAGCTCTGCCACTCACTCATGTTGTCCGTGACGATGGTGAACGGTTTCAGGTAGGTTTTCCTGACGTTCTGCGCCAGCGTGTTGGCGTAGTCCTCGAAGTTGCGCAGCAGGTGCGCCGTGCCGCCCTCCGTCCTCTGGATTTGCTCCCAGTGCTCCTTGGTGTCGGGATCCAGGATGGCGCTGCCTGCTCGCACCAGGTTCTGGAGAAAGAAGAAATCAAACCGATTACAGGAAATGAGGAACGTATGGTACATAAATTATACCACAACCAGTAGGTAACAAGGTAAGAATCTAAAATATAGAACAAGCAGTGATGGATAAAGCTGAAGTAGGGTTCAACCAGTGGAGGGCGATAGGCCACCAGTGCTCCCAGTGCTCCTTGGTGTCGGGATCCAGGATGGCGCTGCCTGCTCGCACCAGGTTCTGGAGAAAGAAGAAATCAAACCGATTACAGGAAGTAAGGAATGTATGGTACGTAAATTATACCAAAACCAGGAGTTAACAAGGTAAGAATCTACAATATAGAACAAGCAGTGATGGATAAAGCTGAAGTAGGGTTCAACCAGTGGAGGGCGATAGGCCACCAGTGCTCCCAGTGCTCCAAACTGGGTTTCATAATAGCTTTTTTAATAATTGATTATTTATGTAACTTGCGATGAACCCTCTGAACTCCAAGCAGTTTCTGGGAGTTTTTTACACACTATGAGCTCATCTTTCACTGCAATATAAAGTCCTGCACCTCTATGGAAAGTAGAGCAAACTCAGAATGTCTCTTTTATGGTATATTAAAGTTACAATGGCACAAATCATTAAAAAAAAGAAAAACCTGAAAGTTGAATTTTTTAATTTTTCATTTCACAAACATTTAAATAACCTGAAATCGGTATCGGCCAGAAATGTCTATATCGTGCATCACTAGTTTCCATACTTGTCTCCCAAATACTCTGTGTAAACACTGCCTGCACTTCAGTCGAGTCCAGGTGATTTGTTTTTTTTAATGTTACTGATGTTTGAAGCTGATTCACAAATTAGTTTTTGGTTGCGTTCAGGAACATTGAATTTCTAGTTTTTTATAGAATTTGTTTAAAGCAAAAGGTTTGATTTTAGCATATTTAAAAAAAAAAAAAAAATTGTTGTAGGATAAAGAGATTTTGATTAAAAATCCATATTTTTAGTTCAGAGGTGAATGTTTTTCCACATTAAAGTGAAGAATAACATGATTTATCAACGGATGATTCTTTCTGTTTTTATAGTTTCTTGCTCTGATGAATGGTATTATTTTGCTCGTGGGTTCTGAGGTTCAAAAGGTTAAGTTGTAAATTAATTGTTCTGAATCAGTTTGTAATCAGTTGGAGAATCTTTTTGTTTTTCTGTCTTTTCTACCTCATTGAAGTCGGCGTCCCTCATGGCGGTGAGGTCGAAGCCGACTTGCTGGCTCTCGTACTGCAGCACATGATTCAGCAGCTGGGCGGCCGTCTTCACGTCGTTGCCAAAGTAGTGCGGCGTGTTGTTGGTGGCGCTGTGCAGCAGGCGCACGATGGCCTTGGAGCGTTCGCTGTCCATCCTGGAGCCGTTGCGACTCAGATCCTCGTTCTGAAAGAACGAAGGGTTAAAGGGTAAAAAGAGAAAGAGGAAGGAATGAGCAGGTCAAGGAAATGCTGAGTGGGTGTGATCAAAACATAATGGAAACTGGTCAATCCTAGGATTAGTGAGACTTTAAGAAGTTCAAGCCTCCAGTGGTGGGTTCAGGTTCAAGCACAATAGGTGAAATACTTTGTGTAAACCACCTATAGATGGCTGATCACGTTACACTCAGCTGGACGCACATCGGCTCCGCTACAGTGCAGTTTTTAAAAATAACCACCGCTAGTTATTCTCAGTTTTAAAACAAACACCAGAACAGAAGCTACTCTTAGTACTTTATCTGGAGTTCATGTTTTATTTAGACTATTATTCACCATTTTCTTCAGATGAGAGAAGGTGACGGTGGTGCAGTTGAAGAGTTCAGGAGACAACCAGCCCTTCTCATCGCTGCAGTGGCGGATGGCGGTACCTGAAAACAACACAAAAACAGAAGAAATGGAAATCAAGTTCCTCACAAGTATTTCCCAGACGTGGAGGAGGTGGGGAGGCTAGACATCAAACCAATCAATGAGCACAACACAGTCACAAATCTATAGTATAACACAATAAAACAACGATGCTTTTTGCCACTCAGACTACTTACAGGCTCTATGCAGCCTGAAAGAAATACCTGCAGACAGAACTCAGGGCTAAGAAATGCTAACAAGCTATTGCTAATGGTTTTTGAAAACAGCATAAAAAACAGCACATTTACATAATATGATAATATTGTTGAAAAAAGGCCCATTAAATGAACATTATTCAAATATAAAACAGCAAACTGCAGGACTCTTTGTGGTAAAGATGAACATCCCACATTTTCTATCATAACATAAGCGTCAAGTTTGCACATTTTGCACAATAATGAACTCTTACATTATCCTGATTGGTTTGAATATGTGCAGAAATTAAGCCTCTAAATTCCAAAACAAACCACAAATAAGTTTGAAAGGCAAATTATCTTTTAGAAAAGTCACCAAAATTACATGATTATTCATCTGTGACATGCCGCTTGGTCAAAAAAATACAATCCAAATCTCAGCGTAAAATTGGGAAACATCACTTTATTCAGCATATCTAATTTCAGAAACTTGCCAACAATAGATCAATTGCTCTGAGCAGATTCTGTACAAAAAACAAACATTCCTGTGCCTGTCTGAGCAACTGGGAACATATTAGAGACTCAGCTGTGACCAACAGTCAGATTATGTAAATTTAGGGACTTTTTGGCTGAACTGTGGGCACTGTTTACACAGAACAAATATGAAAAGCTTTAAAGTCTGTAGCGTTACTATTTCCCCGCAGTATTGGTGACACTTGTAGGTACTTTTCTTTTCTTTCTTTTTTTTTTCCATGATTTACAGCATTATTAATATGTTATTCTGCACAGAAGGCATTTTTTCATTCTCTCTCCTTCTAATCATGGTCATGTTGCTTCCATTGAGGTGCAGAAACTTGAAAAATGAGCCCACAGTGAGAAGAAAAGGTGACGTGAGTTATATGTGAAACTACACTTGGCTGCTTGAGTCTGTTGCAGTTTGAGAGAAAGACTTAATCCAACTGCTAAAGTCTCTTCGGTGCCATTGTTGAAAAGGAAGAAACGGCTGCCAGCCGAAGCCAAGAGAGGGCACTGAGCGATACTCGCAAATACATTCCCCAGCGAGTCTTGGGAGGCAACAAAGGTCGCCATGGTGACCGCTGTTACTAAGGGGGTAACCAGGAAAGTGACACTGTTCTACTGGAAACAAGGCAGCGAGTTCGACTTCTCCGTGTTTCTGTCATAGATGAACTTCACTAACTGTTAAGAAAGCTCTGATGGATTAAAGAACCAATCAGAAAGCTGTTTTTAAGCTTCAAGGTTGTGCATCTTAAAATACATCAACTCATAAAAACCACAGCTGACACAATAACTGAGGCTATTCTGGCACAAAGACTGTAATGTTTTCTTTTTAAAGAGAGATTCTGTGACTATTGGAGACAGAAATAACACAATCATAGTGGATTTAATGGCAGCAGTTCAGAAAAAGACATTTATTACAGGCTGGCTTAAAGGAATAGTTCAACATATTAGAGAATAACTGAGAATTAGTGAAGACTGATGCCACTGCTACAGTCTGGACTAGAACCAGGAGACAACAGCTCTCAGGCTAAAGGCATGAAAACATCTCTAAAGCTTCAATCAAACTCAACCTTGACTTTGTCAGTGACCCAGAGCTCCTGTGATCTGAGCCTGTCTGACGACGTCCAGACATAAACAATCAGAAGCAGTTGTCACAGAGGGATTAACCCTCTGATCTCTGAGCAGCTTCTGGATGTTCTTTTGCTCCTGTGACATTTCTACTCACCGTGAGCTCATGTTTTTTTCACTGCAATATAAAGTCCTGCACCGCTATGGAAGCAGAACAACCATGACGAGAAGGAGAGAGAGCTCCAGATTATATTATGTGCAGTTTGGTAGCGTTATTAGAATGGTATATTAATAAACACTGGCTGCAGTTCAGCCAAAAAATAGCATTCTGAATTTTTGTCATGTGACTGCTGGTCACAGCTGAGTCACTCGTGGTTTTTTCAATATATGGAGGGTTAAATAATTTTTTGTTTTCTACAGAATGTGATTAAAGCAAACTGTTCATTTTTGGCGAATTTTTAAACGAGCCACGTACAGCAGTAGAAAATACACTATCTGACTCTGTAAATACCATAATTTTTGTGATTTTTTCTTACAAATAACCTGCTTTTTGGGGTTCAGAATAGTCAAATATACTCACCGATGGATCCTTTGGGACAGGCCATGGCAGCAGGGCGTCCAAATTTGGTTTTGGGCCACCAGATGCCAGCGTCAAACGCCTTGGGACAACCTTCATACACCACTGTGAAGAGAAACGAGTTTTAATTGCTGGTTCGTGAGCATTGCAGTGAACTGAAGCTCAGCTTTCACTGCTTTGGTTCCATTTATGAAACAGGCCCACAGACCAGCACAGCGACACTCAACCCAACTAATCCTGCAGGTTTATTATGAACACAAGCAGCGACACGGAATTCATTTCAGCATATTTGGGACCAGAACAAACCAGGTTGTTAGCGGCTGTAATCTCTCAGTGTTTCATTAAGTCTTAGATTCTGTTTCACTGCTATGACACACGACTTCTCCATTTTCCAGAATTTTGTTTCTGTGACTGTCGGTTGCAGCTGAGTCACTAATAACTCTTTGGTTGTGCTGAGGAAGGCAGAATTTTTAGGTTTTCACAGAGTTTAGTCAGAGCAACTGGTTTATTTTTAGCATATTTTTAAAATAAAGCTTGTAGGAGAAAGTGATTTTAAAGAAATATCCAGATTTTTAGGATTGATTTGGTTGGGGTTTTTTTTGTTTTTGCTTTTACCAAAAGTCAGACATGATGAGTTCAAGGACCACTGTAAAGTTGAAAATCTTAGTTTTTTCTATTCTTACAGTTTCTTGCTATGACAAATGTGTAATGTTGGTGATTTTTTAAATAATAACATATCTTTCAAACCTGTCAGTAGTTTTGGGGTTCAGATAATTAAATGTTGCAAAAGTTAATAAAATAAACAACCAGAAAGTCTTCATTTCTTTTCTATCTCATTGAACCCAGCATCCCTCGTGGTGGTGCAATCGACACTCAAGAGGGGCTTTTATTTCTTCTAAAGCAAAACACAGTGTGCCATCATGGAAAGAAGCTTTAAGGGGCAAATTTGTGTTTGTTAGATTGTGTTTAGTGTCTCCAAAACCAAAGAAAACTAATATAGTTTGAACCTATCAAGCTGAGAAATGTGTTACATCCACATTAGTGCAACAGATTTCAACACAAAGCACCATATTGTGACAATGGAATCCAGATTTTCTATCCATTAAAAGTCCAAACACGTCCCTCAGACTGTGCAGAGCTTCATATCGGGTCAAACAGCGAGCGCCCCGACACAGATTTTCTGTTGTGGTTTTGTCTTCCATTCATCTCTACTGTATTGTATCTGTGCAGACTCGCTGCCAAGTGAGCCCCACCAGGCCAGACTCGCCTCTTCTGCTTGACTGGGTGGTGACAAAGATGCAAAGTTAGCTCAAGTGCAGCACCAGCAGATGTGAGTGACACCATTTGTCTCCCTTTTGACACTTGGCCGATTCATCCGGGTCCACTTTGTGAAGCCACGACATCGCCTTTATTGAGCAAATCATCTGACTTTCATGGTTTCATTTTTCATAAACGCCTCATTATTCACTCACTTTTTCTATGCGATCACTTCACACATGAGCAAATTAGTGTGATATGAGCCGATGTTTGCTCTTTTAACGGTTAATTTAGGATTGATATCAGCGGATTTTGTGCAAATTATGAGCAAAATGATTAACGTACCCTCGCATCCAGTGGGGGTGACCTCGGCGAAGGGGTTATCGCACTGGTTGCACTGGCGCCCGATGACTCCTCCCTTGCAGGGGCACTGACCGGTGACGGCGTCGCAGGTTCGAGACTCGGAGCCGACGGAGAAGCACTCGCAGGGGTAACAGGTGTCCTCACCCTCCGGACGGTAGTGGTTTTCCTGCAGGGAGAAGGAGAAGAGATGTGTGATTGAGTTTGGAGGAGATTTTGGTAGTTTGGAGGAGGCCTTGTGAAGCTTTAGCGCAACTTTTAGGTGTGTTTTTGAAGCTGGAATTTGTGTTTAACAGTGATGATCAAGGATGGTTGTAGCAGCAAAACCTCCTGAGCACACCAAACTGAGCCACTTCTTCTTCCAAATGTCTCAATACGTCTCTGTAAATATTACCCATGAGGCAACAGTGGTCATTATCCTGTCGAGAGCAGCAGTGATGTGCAGGTTTGGGAGAGCTGCATAGAAAATATGATTCAAAAAGCGACAAAGCAGCGCTCGGACTCAGTTATCAATGAGGGGGTTGGTGCCAAAGTGGGCCGAACCACCTTCGCTAGCTTTAGGAAAAAGTGGGGTCATAATTTTGTGATGCTAAAAAACAATCATGGTTGTTGCATCCAAAGATGTTTCAACACTGTCCAGAGATAGAAACAGCTTTTGCCTTTGCCCACATTTTCTACTTTTTGCGGGAAAAAAACTGATTCAAGGTTTGTCTTGCTAAACAGCATCCAAAAGTTGGGCCATCACAAGGAACTAGAGATCCTCTTGAAGACCATGGGGTAGAAACAGATGCTTGATGGTGGTTTACAAAGTTTTAATTTTACCTCACCGTACGTACGAGTCGAGTTTTCACAGGCCTTGAGGTCGTGCTGTCCGCCATTTTGAACATGTGCAACTACCTACCTACCTGCACCCGCCACCTGAGCATCACTACTGAGCAGCTTTTGCTCGAAACAGAAAAATATCTTCAAGATATTAGGCAAACACCAGAAAGAAACCATTCTAGCTTGTTAAATGTTAAGTGTGTGTTTACCTTGCAGCGACACTCTCCAGTGGTCTTGTTGCAGTCTTTGTGGAATCCTCTGCTGGTGTCACAGTTACAGGGTCCACAGACGGGGCTGCCCCACCAACCCTGAGGACACGGCTTCTCCACTCTGAAAGAAAACGGATCAAATGAGGCTAAATAAACACAATCTGTCAAATACAGAGACGTTTAAAAATGTTCTTTGACGCTACGTAAGTGGAAAAAGAAATTTCAGCAACGAATCAAGTGCAAAACTGTGTTTTTCCTCAGATTACAAACATGTATTTACTTCTTTGAAACTGTATGATAATTACACGCTACAACAAAAGTTGGCACACGCTAACGTTCCTGTCTATGATTCCATTTTATTTATCATGTAATGCACAAAGGTGGACAAACCAGTTTCCGTCTCTCAGCTGCCACAATGACTAAAGCACATGTTTAACTTTACGATCTTCTGGGAGAACATGTTTTTTTTTTAAGTGTCATACAACACAAAGCACCTGGTTGTTGACATGTTACTGGTTTGGTATCAGCTCAAACAAATCAAAACAGTAGCTGACGATCTGTTATCGCCACTGAAATGAATCTAGAATAAACTTCCTCCACAACACTTTTAAGCCGGTTTGTGTCAAACAAACGCACACTGACTCTCTTTTCTCCCTCGAGAAGAGATGCAATCTCCATCGCCGAGATGTGATCCGATAGGGGACGGGCTGCAGGATGAGGGAGACTAAACACCCATGGAGGACCAGCCGAGCGTGGAGGGGGAATCCCGCTTCCTGAGCGATGCGTGTCATAGGGGTCAGGGGGGAAATGACTGGGCCGACTAACTCAGGTGAACTTTCACATCGCTGATTCTTTGATTATTTCTTTTTTAATTCCTGATCTTTCCCTCCCTCTCCTCCTCACACACTGCCGAGCTCAGATTACCGACTAATAAAGCTGCACTGAAAGACTGGCAGACATTACAAAACGAGCAAGAGCCAAACTTAACCAAAGTAAGATTAATGAGATTTGTCTCGGCAGGAGGCAGAGTCTGCTGTCAGTCTGTTTTGTTTGAAACATCTGGATATTTAAAAAGCTGCATGCATGCCCTGCAGGTCAAATGCAGTTAAAGTTGTAGTCTGTGTAAACGCTGGTGACTTTAAAGGAGCAACTTTTTGCATTTTAAAGGTGCAACACGCAAGATTTGGAGCAAAAAGGTGGTCTTGCTATCGCAGCAAACGACGAAGATATAATGTAGTAACGACATCTTTAGCAGAGAAGCAGTGCTTAATTCAGTGGTTCTCAAACTGGGGGTTGGGACCCCTGTTGGGGTCCCATGATAATTTCAAGGGGTCGCCAGATCATTGTCAAAAAAAAAAAAAGCCTACATTTCTTTTAAAAAGTTGCATTAGGGCTGTCAAAATTAAAAGTGTACACTTCTTCCCACTCCTTTTTTGAATTTGTTAATATTATGATTTGATTATGCAATATTATTATTCTTTTTTAATGCTCTTTTTAAAATTATTTTCTTTTTTTTTATATTCTTGTTCGAAATAAATTAAATTCATTCATTCATTCAAAGGAAAATGAATGTTTTAGCGTAAAGAGATTAATCTGTGGAATTAACAAATGAATTTTTAACGCATTAATGCATGAACAACAACGTTATTACTCATGCTATATTAAAAATTCAAATTGGGGGTCACGAACACAAACTTATGTTTTCTTGGGGGTCATGGCTCAAAAAGTTTGAGAACGGCTGTTTGAATCCAAACTTCTTTGCTCTATGTTTTGGCATCTGGTCCAGCTGTGAGTGCATGTTGGTGCATGTAAGTCCCTTCCTTTGAAACTGTTGGAGCATGCATATAAATGGACCGATAGTAAACACAAATGCGCCACTTAACATAATAAAATACATCGTTTCAAGATAAAACTTCAAATTTAGTAATTTAGATAAAACTTAAAAGTTGCAAACACTGTTTTGATGAGTTATGTTGACATAATAATATTGGTTATTACCCCAACTTAATGAATTATTTTTGTAATTTAAACTCAAATTTCAGCATCGATTGATTGAAACTGAAAGTCAAGTTGTAGCAAATTAATTAAATTGCCTTAATTCTTCTTTCATTGAAGATTTCATGCACTTAATAACACCTACAGATAGTGAACAGTAGCTATTATGTTTTTAAGAAAGTCCAAAAGACAAGTAAACAAGCATCCTGTACGTAGCAGAAGGAAACTTACTTGTTTTCACAGTACTGGCCGTAGAAGTTCTGTCCACATTCACAGGTGTAGCCGTGGGAGGAGCTCGGTTTGCGGACACATGTGGAAACGTGCTCACAAGGATTGAGGTGACAAGCGTCCACGCACTCTTTACCAAAATAACCTGCAGGAGAGACAGTGAAGAAGACAGATCAGTGACACCCAGACGCTTGCTCAGTGTTTGTGAGGTCCGTCAGGGTTCGTGGACGTTACCTGGATCGCAGACGCAGGTGTGGGTGCTCCAGTCGTCGCTGCAGTGGCTGTTCTCGGGGCAGATGTTGGAGTCGCAGGGGTCGGCCAGGTCGCAGCCGTCCTCCACCCGGATCTTCAGGCCCTGAGCCATGTTGATGTTGGCCACGTTGGTGGACGTCTCACCCATACGTACGCCCTGATGGAGAGCACGCGTTGATGAAGAACACGCAAGAAAATACAAAGAAGAGACCAGAAAAAACAGAGGACGGGTAAAGATAAAGGAAAACACCCACCTGTATGCAGCCAACAAATCCTTTGTTGACATGGTTTCCTTCTCCAGGCAAACCTCCAACATGAAGCGTTCGCAGCTTCAGACCTGGCAGCTCGTTACCGATCTCCACCGACATCTGCTCAACAATACAGAACAGAAAATGAGAACATTTGTCACTTTCTTTCATCACTTCCTGTAAAGCCGGTTCTCCTCTTGATGTGTCCTGTACCTGGTACATGCCGTAGTCCAGGGACACAGCAGCCATGTACTTGATGTCCTTCCCGTCTTTGATGCTCTTCAGTTCGACCAGCAAGTGGTGCCACTCGCCATCATTGACGCGAACTTGGGGGAAGCTCAGCGACGCCACCAGCTTCTGCCTCAGAAACACTTCCATGCGGACCTGCTGCTCACTCACCTGCATGGTGGAAGATAGAAAAACGTAATGACGAGACGGCAGCTTCAACTTTATAGCCTCTTGGCTCGTAGCTATTTGACTTTACTGACTATTCAATCCTAAAGGTCCCAGATCATGTTTCTTTTCTGCAAATTAATGAAGGTCTCCCAGAATACACCCTTTAATTTTTCAGCTCAAAATACTGGCAAGAGGGTTAATTCCACCATGACTGTATAACTCCTGGTTTTCTAAAAGGGTTGTTTCAGCGTCTGTAGCTTTAAATTCGGCTGAGCTGCTGCTGTCCACACCCCCTTCAGGAAGAAAACTCTCTCTGCAGCTGCGATTGTTTCAATTGATTCTAACTTTCTCTCTGATCATTCTGAATGGAATTACAGATGGTGAACATGTAGTGTTAATGGGCTGCGTTTCAGTCATAGTTTCATACTTTTTTCGTTGTCTGACAACAGAAACAGTATAATATGCGAAAGAAAACAGCCTTATTGAGAATGCTGTAGTAAATAATAGCAGCAGACGTGAGCATAAAGAGCAGCTAATCCACTGTGTCTTCAGTTCCTCGGATGTTGGGAATGCACGAGGACTCTTGTGTTCACTCTTGCAGCCAACAGAAGGAGGGAGCTTTGCTTGTAGTTTAAGCATTTTAGATTTAGCAGAAGCATCTCTAGAGAGTAAATAAATCTGGTGGACTGAGAGGCAGCTGTTCATTCTTGCTTGGTATGCAAATGTTTAGCTCATTGACGATTGGTTCCTCAGTTTTTACATAGAAATTTAAATAAATTCTTACTGGCTTGCAAAGCGAAGAGACTTTCTAGTTGAGTGGGAGCAACACAAATCTTCACAGCTTTTATTTTACACCTACA
The DNA here is from genome assembly GCF_000690725.1 of Stegastes partitus. Taxonomy (NCBI): domain Eukaryota; kingdom Metazoa; phylum Chordata; class Actinopteri; family Pomacentridae; genus Stegastes; species Stegastes partitus. Next base: position 308,680 of record NW_007578564.1, on the reverse strand, counting down.
AGTTCTTAAGACATACAAAACACAATAGAAATAGATTTACACCATATGGGACCTATATATCCACTGTGGATGAATAAATTCTAAAACGTTGTACTCGAGGGCTGATGCTGATGAACCTTTTTTTTGGCTATAATTTTCTGAGAAATCTCACCATGAGGTTGATGGTGGACGAGGGTCCGGCGTTGGCCTGCATCAGGGTCCCGGTGGGCTGCCTGGTGCGGAACATGAGGCCCATGTACCAGGGAACAGCGACGGTGACGTCTGGATCGCTCCAGGACACCAGAGCCTGGCCGTCGAAGAACTGAGGAGACGGCATCACTGGAGAGAGACGAGACAGGAGGAGGCAAAAGAGTCAGGCGGTGGTCGAAACTTGATTAGTGTTGGATTTTAAATCGGTTTAAAGGTGCTATGAGAAGCATTGTATGGACGGATCAGTGCAAGATTTAGGTCACTGACTTCATAGAAAATCTAAAAGAAGGAGCTGTTGCTTCACTGCATACAAAACTTTCAACAGGAGGCATTGAACCCTCATGTCCATTATAAATACTCTCTTGAGTCAAGTGAACAGAGAGTAAACGGTATTTAGAGACATCGGCGACTGAAAACAGTTGATGGGAAAAACATCTTTATACTCAGATACAATCAAGTTTTTCCTGCATGTGATATAATTACGACTTAATCTCTAACGGATTACTACCTAATAATTCTTAAGCACACATCCAGTGTCTCGAGGCGTTCCTAAAATCCACACAAAACCCGTTCTTCATGAGCTCTCGTAGATGTCAAAATCTCTTCAACCTTTCAGTGGAGCTTCATCCTGTGTAATCCACAGCATATTCTGTATGTTCTCTGCTCCTCGGGGCACAAATTTTAACCAAAGTATTCCCAAATACGCTCATACACAAGCTGTAATTATGAAACAAAGCACATATTTGTTCCAGGTAGCTGTAACTGCAGAGGTTTTTAGTCTGATGACTTTGTCAGAGCTTAAAGTGCACATAAGAACAGTCGGTATTCAGTGACTTCATCAAGACTCAGAACTTTTTTTTAAAGATGTATATTACTCTATCAACACTGAGATTGTACAAATATAGTCATACTATCCAGTTTGCATACTTGTACACATGCCTCTTTTGCAAATTCTACATTTACATCCACTGTATAATATACAACCATCTGTATGACATGAACATGAGCTGTCCTGTGTAGTTGCACTCTGTGTTGTTTGCACTCTGTGTAGGGCTAAAATATTTAATAAAGAGAAAGTTCAATTTAACATATTTCACTCTAAACCACAACATTCGACAGTGACAGAGCTACAAAGTTTGAATTATTTAAGATATTTCAGTCAGGGCAGCTAAAAAATAGACAATTCTGAGAGGGTTAAATCACAAAATGATGAAATTTTATAACAATCTTCCTCATTTAGCAAATTTTAAGTGTCTTAATTCTTTATTTCTTTGTTTTCTGAGTCTTTCCATTCAGCAAGAGCCAGAGTGAAGTTCACAAAGTGTGGTAGAGCATGCACAGCAAAGTTTTCCCCAGGTCTGGACAACAAATTGGTTCTCGAGTCCAAGTGCAATGACTGGAAAAAACTTTTTTTTTCTTTTTTTTTTTTTTTTTTTTCCTTTTTTTTTTTTTTTTTCTTTTTTTTGACCCTTGCTTGCGTTTCGGCGGAAAATTCCCGGATTTTTTTTTCCCCGTTTTTTTGTTTGAAGTTGGTTGCTTGTTGGTTTCTTGTTTGTGCGGAGGGTTGCGGATTTTTTGGTTTTTTCCGGATTTTGTTTTGGGCAACCGTTTTTTTTTTTGTCATATTTTATTTATTTCAGATTTTGATCATTTTGCAAAACACTAGGTCACAAATTAGCAGTTTATGGACTCTGATAATTCTGTTTTCTGGTTTCTGGCTCTGATAAATGGTGTAATTCTGTCAGTTTTTAAAAATGACATGCCTTGTAAAACCCACTGGGTGGTTTTGGAGCACAGATGCTTTATTATTACAACATCTCAGCTGATACGAGTCCAGAGATTCAGGCTTTAGAAGAGGTTTCCAGTTATTACTCGTTCTATTCAGCCCAGAATATGTGTTTCATTTTCTTTAAAAACTGGTGTCAGCTGCAACCTGATCTAACAGAACTACGATTCCAACAGAATGATCTAAAAGACGGGAGGAAAACTAAGCCCGGTGGGTGACTTCTATTGGGTTTTATGTCCGTCCAGTCTGGATGATTCTGGCAGCTTCGTTTACGCACAACAAGAAAATCTCCCGTTTCCACGTGGCAGCGAAACAGCGCGAAGCCTCAAACCCAACGTGTCAACAAGCAGCGGAGCAGCCAAGAAGCTCTTCCCGGCTCGCTGTGATCCTGGCCCAGTTCAGATACCGGATACCGGGGCCTGGCGCTGGCTGGGCGGCTACCTCATAACACAAGAGGTATTCACACGTTCACACATTGTCTGGAAGCTCGCCCTGCAGCGACAAATCAAAGCTCTCTCCTTACCGCAACACGAACACGAGAGGGGCTTACGGAGTGTAAATAACAACACCGTTGGCAGGCAGAAATGCTTTTAAGTTCCCTTTAGCTAACAAGGAAGCGCTGCCAGATTCACGACCCCTCGCTGTTTATCTGTGCATCTATCTGAGCAGCTTGTCACACATCAGGGTCAGTGTTTTTTTTCATCCTTTGGGTTCAGGTTTTGACGAGTGAGTCAGAGTTGGCTCTTTGTCCAAATAAAACTCCGAACCCGAGGCCATGTCAAGTGGCTTCACAATGACGAGCAGAGGCCTCCTTCGTCTTCATTGTGACTTTCCATGAGTCACAGTGAGTCAGAGGAGGTTTTGCTCTTATCCCATTTGATCTCCTACTATTTTCTGGAAGGCACTCCTGCTGTATGTAAACACACGAGGCGAGCAAGCAAACACATGCAAGTTCACCCGCCAACGTGTCTTTTTTTGAAACTGCAGAAATGTGCATGCAAACATCCTCACACATAAACTCTACTCACTGTTTGATTGCTTGAATTTTTAAATCACAAAAACCTAAAACATGCATCAAATATTTCTCACCTTGTTCGCAGTTCTTGCCTCCGTAGCCGGTCGGACAGTCGCAGCTGTAGGTGTTCCACTTGCTGACGCACACTCCTCCGTTCTGACACACTTCAGTCGTGCAAAAGTTCTTCTTTGCTGCACAACCTGGATGTTAAACACAGAAAGGCACACAAAATGTTGTGTCATCTGGGTGTTAGATGTAGTTTTCAGTGTGTTTTAGTGTTGAATTAGTCTGGTGTTGTGCCCTTGAAAATCCTGGAAAGTTAGTATATACTGTGCTGATGATAAGTTTAATCAGCAGCAGAGTTTGGCAGAGATATGAGGATTGTTTCTACTGCTGCAGTTTAAGTCTACTGAGCAGATAACACATAAAAACACAAAATATACTATCATCTGTGTGTTAAATGTGTGCTTCTGTGCAGAAATAACCCTTACTAGTCAGTTTTAAGTCTGTTTCAGTGTTGAATTAGACTCTTTAACAACTGTTTACCTTAAAAAAGCCTGCAAATTATTATTTTAATTTAATTTTAATCAGTAGAAGAGTTTGTTAGAGAACTGGTTTGAGCCTACGGAGCGGATATCGAACCTGCTGCGGTGCCGTTGTTGGCGATGTAGCTCGCCATGTCGATGGGTTTGCTGTCGATGCTCAGGTTTCTCATGCAGCCCACGAAGTCTCTGTTCCTGACGGGGAAATCCTCGGGCAGGTTGGGAACTCCACCGAGCAACAGCGGACCGGTCAAGTCCAGCGACCTGCAGAAGGCACACGGAAATTATGACCGACATTAGAGCAAAACTCAGTATCTAATAATGACAAACGCTCGGATTGTCCACAAACTGCACATAAAGACACACACTCTGGAATATAGTTTAAATAGTAAATAAATTGTCCTCGGTTGACCCCAGAAGGTGTAACAGAGGTGCAGCATTGACCCTGAGTGTAACTGATGTATGTGAAATGAGGTTTTAAGCTGTCACAAGGCTCGCTGTTAGCGTTTCTCTCACTAAGACAGGTTTAACATAGTCTGAGGAAGCTGATTACACCCAGAGCTTGTAAAACACTCAACATCAAACACCAGAAAGGCTTTCATGTGGTGCAATAATGCACAAAAAAACATGCAAAAAGTTGCACGTATGTGGCGCAAACACTGTTCCTCTGCTGGGAACACACGGATCTCAATCAAAGAGTCCTTTTGGAAATAATAAGTACACAAAAAATAGATATTTTTAGCAATTAACTTATCGAGATTTCTTTACTGAGTAACTGTGGAAAAACATTTCTGCACTGTTTCCCCAAAAATGCATTCAGAATTTGTACGTATGAATATTAATAATGTGATTTTGTTCATTTTTAAAGTATGAAAGTCAGAAAAACATATTATGTTTGTGCAGGTTGGAGTCTCCAGAGTGATGATGGAGACTTCTGACAGGATCAGCAGTACAACTAATGATGCGATGGGTCAAGCTACGGCTTTACAGGAGACTTTAATGTTCTGGCCTTTAACACTCTTAACTACAAAATGCACTGGAGGGTTTGAAAGGCACGTTATTTGATTTGATTTACAACTTTATGACGGTTCTTGAACGACTCATGTAAGTGACGTGTTGTTCTGTTTGCAAAATGGTCGAAATCTAAGCCTTAAAATACAAAAACTATATCAGAAGTGTTTGATTCTGCACGTCTTAATTAAAACTTACGTGAATCAAGTTAAAAAGGTTTTTGAAAATACTCTTTAGTACTAATCACATTATGTAAAAAGCAAAAAAAAAAAGGTTTTTGTAGTTTTTTTTCTTCCAGTTTTACCAACACCTGTAGCACATGATTCCAGGTTTTTACATTTTTTTTTGTAAATTAATAATCAAAATAATTCATTTTTTTCTCTCTTTTTTTTGACTTATAGCAGCATAACTTTACAACGCTGCACAAAAAGACATTTTTGAGTTCCCTTGTCATTATATTACTTGAAATTTTACTTTATTGCAAAGAAAAAATGAGCCAACAGGCAAAAAACACCCAGAAACTGCATGAGAGGGGTAACTTAAGTATTCTGGTTTCACTTTTTCTGTTTCAACAACTTTATTTACAAGTAAAACCTGATGGAAATATCACAACATATCCCTGAAACCTATGAGAAAATGTCTTGTAGGTGAACTCAGCACCTTTTGGAAGCTGGACAACTGTTTTAAAGTTATATATAGTCAGAGTTTTGCTGGTTATGCGACGAGAGATTAAAGATTTCCTCTCAAAAACTGAAAGCCAAGTAGTTCCTGCTCCTGCTATTTCCAAACCTTGAAGGCAGGTTTGCACCATTTTACACCCCAGCATGTTTAAATGCCCCAGCGTGACACAGTTAAAGCATCATCTGCAGCAGGTTTGTGAAGGAATGTAACCTCATTAACTCTCCTTCTGAAGCTTTCTCCGTCTCCACCCTCCACTTACTGAATGTGTCCCAGCACGCCGGCTCGTCTAAAAGGCTCATTAAAAAAAAAAAACAAGACAAAAAAAAAAAAACTGTCACACTATAAAAATAAAAAATTGGTTGGTGTGTAGTAAACACACAGTAAATCCTTTAAAGCCCGTGTTGAGATAAGCTTTTAGTTCGGTTGTCACGTCTGACAGCAGCGAGGCCGCGAGGATGAGCGCTGAGATTAGGCAGATAAAAGGAGCGTCGGTCGGTAGGAGGCGAGTTGTGTAATCTGTGGTAATGAAGGTAATTTGACGGAGGCCCCCCCCCCCTGAGGTGCGACATGTTCGTCTGACTGGTAAAGATTTTTTTTCCCGTCTTACTTCTTCTGTCCGGTCTGGGTGCCCTGAGCGGCGCAGGAGTAGTTGCCGATCTGCTTCCCGAAGCGAACCGCCATGGAGATGTCGCAGTCGTCCACGGCGACCATGGCAACCTTTTCTCCAGAGGGTCCATGAGGGATGCCCAGACGGCCGATGTTAGGCTGAGGGGTAAAGTAAAGGAGATACTCGTCAACATTTGTGTATAACAGTCTGAAATCCAAGAATATAGGGTTTCTCTAACAAGAAATCACATTTATTGTTTCTGTTTGTCAAAACTGAATCCCAAAACCTGCTGGTGGGTTTCATCTTTCAGAAAACACCAAAATTACAACATTTATCTCAGTCAAAACCTGTAAAAACAGAAAGAATATTTGGACTTTCAGCTTTATGATGGTCCATGAACTAGCTATCTGTTCAAATCTGTCCTAATCTAAGCTGAAATTTTAGACATTTCATTAAATTCACATTATTTCATTTAAAAATCTGACAAAAATAGACTGTTTGCTCTAACCAGAATCTACAACAAACAAAAAATTCTGCCCTCCCCTGCACAAATGTGAAGCCTTTAGTGAGCTGATTGCGACAAACGGTCACATGACGAAAAATCAGCTAAACTCGGTTGAACTGCAGGCTGTGTTTGCACAAAGTAGACAGAAGACACGTATAAAAACTTGTGCAAAATCTATGATTGTGTTGAAAACTAACCAAACCTAACCTTAAAAGTATAATATTTCACCAAAATCACTTTATTCTTCATGTCTCTGTTAAAAATTTGACAAAAATAAATCGTTTGCTTTCACCAAATTCTTGATAAACAAAAACAATTCTGTGTCGGCACAAATGTGAAGGTTTTAGTTGTGATAAACAGTCACGTGCTCAAAAGAAGACTTTGCAGCTAAACTCAGTTGAACTGCAGGCAGTGTATCCGTAGTACGTGGCATTCTGTTTCAAAACTAACCAAAAACGAACTCAATCTAAGCTTAAAAGTGTGACATTTCCTCAAAATCGCTTCAGTCTATACGTCTTTTATAAAAATTCAATAAAAACGAATCCCTCGCTTTCACCAAATTCTTGAAAAACCCCCAAATTTCCCCACAAATGTGAAGCCTTTAATGTCAAAGTTATCTTCCTTACAGTGCATTGTTGTGGGAAGTTACCTCGACTGACTGAATTTAGCTAAAACTATTTAATGCTTCGTTTCTTTTCCACCCGATCTGAGAAAGCTGGCCGGGAGGGAACAGCAGCTCGCCCGGTGCGGGTCAGCGCTACACAAACAACGTCTAGCTTGACTTCAGCCGACTCGGAGCGCGAGCGCGAAGGCCTCGCTCGGCTTAAACGTGACAAAAAGCCCTATTGTGCGCTCAGCTCGCACCTAATGATTACAAAGTAGGCTAATTCCTCCATCAAGGCCTGCAGCCGGCGAACGCTGATCTGAGAAAATGTGGATCAGCTTAGAAAATCAGGCCACCAAATCGCTTTTCTAATATCCAACCTGAGAGCGAAGTTCAGTGGAGCGCTTCCTTCACAATAGTGGCTTTGGAGCAGGAGTTTAATTTGAGAAATGCTTCCACTGGTTGTAAAAATAACACCTATTAGATATAAATATAGTTGATGGCGACACATTTCTAGTAAAATGACAGAATTTACACCCTGTTTTCTCTCCCGTCAAACCAGCAAATCTCCGGATTATAAAAAGACTTATTGCAGTGCAGCATGTACATAAAAAACAAGTTTTCCAGCTGAACAATAGCAGGAAGGACCAAGATGGTGCACCAACACAGCGCCGTGATGACAAATGAAAGACAAAAGCAGAATTGGATGAATGTTTTGTGACGGCTTGCTTCAGGAAATTTGGTGAACTCGAGAAAAAACGAGGAGAAACACAGTGTGCTCATGTATTTGTCTCCTACATAAATAGGATTAGAGTAATGTGATACTGCCGGGGCAGAGACGAGGCGAACAAAGGAAGGAAAAAAAGAGGGCGAAAAATAGGAAAGAAAGAGCGACGGACAAAAATAGGGAAGTGGACTGGCCAGAGAAAAAAAAAGACAAAAGAGAAAATGGCAGACGAGCAAAAACATAAGATAAAACAAGAGCAGCAGAGTTGTGCTCTGCTGTCCGCTGTGGTCCAGGTGGGATTGAGTCCCGGCATAGTTTCTAACCCGCGGGGAGTTTTATTGTCGTTTGTCGCTGCCCTGTTTCCACGGATTGGATTCTACAAAAAAAAGCTTTCACACTTTCCAAAAGACAGACAGGAAGCACAACACCTCTGACGCCAGTGGTGTTGTCTTTTGTTTCATATCTAATCTCATTTGGACGGATCTTTATTGTCTTTTTAAACCATTTTTTTAAAAAAGCCTGTTGAGGTGTTTAAAAGATATGGTGTCGTTAAGAGATCACCAATATTATATCAATTATCCAAGCCAGGGAGTGTAAAAACAGTAAGGATCATGGGGTTTCAAACTTTCTGATGGTCCTTGAACTAGTCATCTGGGATGCTCTGTTGGAAAACTTAACCAAATGTAAGCTTAAAAAGTGTGATATTTAATCAAAATCACTTTACTCTACATGTTTCATTTAAAAATATGCCAAACGTTTGTAGAAATCAGATTCTGTAAAAAACAAAAAAAACTTTGCACTTTGTGGCAAAAATGGAAAGCCTTTAGTGACTAATTCAATGTTATCACCACTGTCTGTGTTTCACTACTGTTGTTTTTATTTATTTTATTATTATCATAATTGTTATTTTCTTTCTTCTTTTCTTTTTTTTTGTTTTTTTTTACTCTCTGCTCTTTTTTTTTTAAATATATATTTTTTGGCCTTTGCCTTTATTTAGTGCAGTAGAGGGAGACAGGAAAGGGGGGAGAAGAATGGGGACAGACCTGCAGCAAAGGGTCGTGAGCGGGATTCGAACTCACGACCGCTGCATCGGGGAACTACAGCCCCTGTTCATGGGCCGCCCGCTCTACCGGGTGAGCTATAGGGGGGCCCGACTCTCTGCTCTTTTAAATGTTTGTATCCACGTGTGTTTCTCTTTTACGTGTCTGGGACACCGGATGGAAATTAGCCTTGTGCTAGATCCGGTGTATTTACTGCAACGTGAGATTGTACGTACATTGATGTGCACTGTCCTGTCTAAATAAACAAATACATAAATAAAAAGGTTGCAACAAACTGTATGGTGAGCAAAATTCAGAGATTTTTTTTCGCTGAACTCGTGTTTACACAAAGCAGGAAGGAGACAAGGACGCAGACAAAGTCAAAATCTATGCTGCAAAACATCTATAATATGTGGAGTCAGCGTTTCTTTTTTCAGGTCTTGTTAACAGATGTGCACACTTTGAGAAATGTTGCACATGCCGATTCCAATTTGTTTTAAATAATCAAAGAAATTCAACTTTCATTTTTGGGCCTATTATGATTCATACCATTATAATGATGTCAAACTGCACAGACGACATTTTTAAGTTCCCTCTACTTCTAGTCATGGTTGTGCTGTTTCCATAGAGATGCAGGACTTTATGTTGCAAGAAAAATGAGCCCACAGTGAGGAAAAATGCGACAGGAGCAAAAAACGTCTACTGTAGAAACTACTTGGTGTTCAGAAGGTTAACAGATGAACTACTTGGTTTATAAAACATCGCAAAACAGTGATAAAAGTCAACCANTTGTCAAGTTTTTATGACCAGTCGAAGCGCTGCGGAGAGACGTGATCTCGTTTCTGTTGATGCACAAACTCAGAGACGGCATTACAAACATTCCTTCCACTGGTAGACGGCTAGAGGTGGTAACAGGTTAAGATAAAGGTGGTGAAGACGACATACCATTAAAATGATACGAACAGTCGGATTTGGAAGAGTTTTAATCACACTTTAACCCTCTGAATCCCAAAATAATCCCACAGGCTTGAAAGGCGTGCTGTCTTTCTAAAATCACCAAAACTGACAACATTTATCAGAACCAGAAACGACACAAAAACAGAGAAAACTATTGGATTTTAAACTTTCTGACGGTACTTGAACGTCTCATCTGTGACATACCATGAAGTTTTTTTCTTTACATGTCTTAGCAATTAGAAATTTGCTAAAAAAATGAACCATTTGCAGTAACCATATTCTGTAAAAACCTAAAAATTCTGTGCTTTTCAGCGCAACTGGACAACTTTTAGAAATTCAGTTGTGACCAACCTGTCATGAGAAAAAAATCTGAGAATTTTCGGTTGACGTGCAGGCAGTGTTTCCATAAGAAAGATACGAGATAAGTATGGGAGCGAATTAAACATCTATATTATCTAGAGTTCCCATTTTTTCCAGTATTATTAACACATGTGGACACTTGGAGAAAATCTTGGACACACTGATTCCAGTGTTTTTCAGTTTAAAATAAGAAATAATTAAAGAAATTCAACTTTAATTTCTTCTTTTTTATATAATTTATTCAACAAGAATTGTGTCATTCTACACAAACAACAGGTTCTTTCTCCTTCTGGCCGTGGTTGTGCTGTTTCCCTCAAAAAATGAGTCCACAGTGGGTAAAAATGTGACAGAGACAAACAAAACCAATGCCCAGAAACTGCTTGGAGTTCAGAGGATTAAGTACAGAACCTCTGTATGCAAACAGAACTTGTGCTTGTTTGCTGGAAAACTCCACCTTAAAGTCATGATGCGCTCCGGGGCTTTTGGGACTCCGGCCCCCAAAAGTGGCGCATCACATCTGAAGGAAAAGAGGAAGAAGAAAGCCAGACGACACGACATCAAAGTCCAGAGACCTTCTACAGCCAGACCGACGAACCACAACCACACCAGCTACTGCAGCATCTTCTAGACCGGACCAGAGCCGCACTAAACCAGAGCCAACAGCAGGCTAGGAAAGCAGACTAAATGAGACCCAGTGAGGGGGGGAAAGCACCAGTCGGGGGGACTAGGCTAGAGGTCAGAGGTTACCTCCTTCTGATTGAGCTCCAGCCAGGCGGTATAGAGCGGGAGCCGCAGAGCCCCGCTGGAGTCCACCAGACTCCCCCCTTCCTGGGAGAGAGACACCGTGAGAGAGAGACACCGCGTTAGAGCTGCAGCCCACAACCAAGCCACATCACTGAGTCACTGTTAGAGCACCATCATCCATGCAAGCTCCGGAGACGTCTCAATCGAGTCAAACATGTGCAGTGTTAGCTTCGTGTGTGCAGGTCCAGGTTTTACGTCTCTGCTCCTGCGGCAGAAAAACTTTTTACAAAAGCGTCTGCGGTTAAATTCGCCACAAGTCACCGACAATAACAGCATCCGAAGCCTAATCTCCTCCGTGCCCACTCCCTCTCACAATGGGCTACAACTCATGCGCCGCCGCCTTCGGACAAAGGTGTCTGTGGCTGATTTATATCACGCTGTGAAATACTACGCTGCACGACGAGCAGGTGAAATTTACAGCAGGAAAAACGGAGGGAACATTCCTCGACAGGAATCCGAAAGGCCTGAAATCCGGCTTTAGCGTGTCGACGAAGGCGGTTACATGACAGTGACACACAGGATGAGAGAGTGTTTACATACCGCAGCAGTCGGTAATGATGGTAACGTGTTAGAATGATGCTGATGAGTGAATAAAACCACGAAACCTTTCTCCTCATAGTGTTTAACCCTCTGAACTCCCAACCAGTTTCTGGGCGTTTTTGTGCTCCTGACATAGTTTTAAACTCACTGTGGGCTCATTTTTAACTGCAACATAAAGTACTGCATCGCTATGGAAACAACACAACCATGACTAGAAGTAGAGAGAAGTCAGGAATGTCTTCTGTGCAGGATGACACAGTTATAATGGCAGAAATCTTTCAAAAACCAAAAACTGCAGTTCAGCTGAGTTCAGTCGACAAAGACTCTGATTTTTTGCCGTGTGAATGTTGGCTGCAGCTGAGTCATGTAAGGATTTATAGTTGTGCTAAAAAATGTACAATTTTTTGTTTTTGGCAGAATCTTGTTGGTGCAAATGTTTAATTTTTGGTGAATTTTTAAATGAAACATGATAAAATATCCTAGTTTTTATGGTCAGATTTGGTTAAGTTTTCCAAAGTCACACAAGATTAATTCAAGGACCATCAGTTGAAAATGCAATGATTTTTTTCCTGTTTTTACAGTTTATGGCTCTGATAAAAGGTGGAATTTTCATTATTTATTGTATAGTAGTTGAATAAAACTGGAATTAACATGTACAACACATCTCACAAGTGGCCACAGATGCTGCTGATGTTTCAAAAACATACGATCTTACACAGTAGACATTTTAATTAATAGACTTTTAAGTTGTTTTCACACTTTTGCATCTGCTCTGTTTAAGCACAGCCTGCAGTTCAGCCGAGCTTCGCCGATAAAGTCCTCAAACTTTTGTCATGTGACTGTTTGTTGTAGCTGAGTTACATGAAGCTTCACATTTGTGCTCAAAAAATTACATTTTTTTGTTTTCTTGACAGGAATCTTGTTCAAACAAATGTGCATTTTTTGTGAATTCTTAAGTGACNTACTTGGTTTATAAAACATCGCAAAACAGTGATAAAAGTCAACCAGAATTCCCTAAAGTCAATGGAAATGTCATCTTTTGTTGTCCAGCAAACGCTCCAAAACCCAAAATACAACAACGTACGACCAAGAAATTCTCACATTTGAGCAGCTGGAATCATCAAATATTTGATGTTTTTGCTCGAAATAACACAACGTGACTTATTTTTTCATCTCTGTTTATTTTCAACTCTAATATCTAAGATTCTACTTTACAAAAACCTGTTTATTGACTCTCTTCCTCGCCGTCGACATAAAACTCCTGCAGCCTCGCCAACATGTGTGTCAGTAACCTATAATCACCTTGTACGTGGAACTTGTATAGCAATCATGCTGGTAGGAAACCGCACCCCTGTCCCTGGCGACCTGCCAGTTAACCCTCCGCGCAGGTATCTCCAGGTGTATCTCTACCCTCCCCTCCCCCTCCCGACACTTCCTGACGTCTCCATGGCAACCACAGACACCAGACAGCCGCTGGGTTGCCGCCTCCTCCCGTCGGGCTGGTCACGTTTGTATTTTTAAAAAATGCTCCCGATCGTTATGAGTGCTTTCGATGCATTAGGATGCTGAGAAATACGCATGAACGTCCCCTGTGGGCTTTAAGGAGGATGTTTTCATGTGAAAGCAGCAAAACTCAGAGCCGGAAAGTGTAGAAAATGTTGGCAAAGAGAAGAAAGAAGCACAAAAAGCCAAAAGAAACTCAACAGTTGCATGTGAAAATACACTGAAAGCACAAAAAGTGCTGCAACTTGATTGGACGACGAATTGAAACTGTTCCTTGAGATGAAACAAATTCCTCCAAAATCAGATTAAAAAAAAACTTCAATAAATCACAAAAGGGATCTTTCATTTGTCTGCTTTTACATTTTTACGCTGCGTCCTTCTGATTATGCAAGAGAATTTTTCCCTTCAACTATTTCAGTAAAGTTAGAATAAAAATCAAACGACCGAGTCAAACAATGACTCAAATTGCTTTTTCCCGAGCAGCGGGGAAAACGGAAAGTGCGACAGCGTTCGTGAATAAACGGCTCTCGAGTTCAACAAAAGGCAGTTTTTTTTTTTAACTGAATGTGTAGTAACTCTGATTACAGTCTTATCGTCTCTTTTGAGTCCGGCCGAGCGAGGAAGACGAGATAAAGACGGAGAAAGGCAAGAAGCAAAACAGGAGAGAGAGAGCGACAGATACCCAGATATTGGACACAATGGACCGCAAGCCCAACTCTCAGGAGAGCTGCTGTTAACTGACGGATGGATTCACGCAGCAGGAGCTAAACTGCATTTACAAGTTCATGTAAATCTGATCTGTGTAAAGAAATGTGTCAGTAATGCATATTGTTTATGTGAGTAACGTACTGAGAGTAAAAATCTGAATTCAGCCTTACAAATGAAGCTCAAACATAAAGAGAAAGAGTCAGTTTTGCTTCGTATTCTCTCTTCCTTGCAGTAAATCTTCTGTTATTTTACTTAACACAACAACGCCAACATCTACTAAGCTTGTGCTAACAGAGCTTTGACAAACACGACCGCTTTCTGTGCAAAACTGTACCCGGTTTTTTCCGATTCTGCCACGAAGAACATCCATATCACTGGAAAAGTAGTGAGTTTCTCCATCTATTTGACTTTTTTGCTGAATATTAGACTCCTCTGTTGCTGCATCCTGCCTTGCATATCAGAACTTACAACATGTTGTCCAGCCACATCAGAAAGTGCATGTATTGATTCAGAATGGCCACAATCCAAGATGGAGGGGAAATGCAGCGGTCACATAACGCATAGTCGTTTAAACGCAGACATACGATGAGAATTTGCAGACAGTCTCTCCAGGAAGATGCTGGAAGTTTTGGTTGCTCAACAGGGTTTTTCCTCAAAAGAGGCTATGGTTTAATGGTTTAATCAGCAGCAAAGGAAAATCTCCAACGCAAAAATGATGTCTACATTTGATTTTTTAGCTACTTTGGTTGATTGTTGTGTCATTTGTTCAAGAATATTAGATATTTTAGTTCAGAAAACCCTTAAAAATGACAGAAAAGTGCACGGATTTCTGTCAAATAAGGTAGAACTGCATGAGAAACTTATTTCTGCAAGATTAAGTTTGTTTCTTTAGCATCATAAATATGTTTACAATTAACATTTCTTCACTTATAATGGGACTTTTCAACCTGGTTAACCAGAAAATAAAGGAGAAGCGTCAAACATGAAGTGAACGGGTTGTAGTTTAACCCAAACTGTCAGGCTTTTCGAAACCTAACCATGTAGTTTTGGTTCCTAAAGTTAACCAAACTCCTGACATGCAGTCATCAGTGTGAAAGTGGTGACCAAAGCCTGATATGTATCTAAACCTAACCAGTTAGTTTGGGCTGTCTAAACCAAACAGGGTGAAAACTGAAAGTACACAACGAGTAAAAATGAAACTTAAGTGGAAGAAAAGCTTCGGCCTTCATCCTTCCTCTCTGTGGTTAAATAAAACTGAAAGTTTTTACTATCATAGATGAGAAAACACATTTGCTTCAAAGTGAAATCCATTCAAAATGTAATCGAGAAGCAGTTCAGGTGTACAGGAATGGGATTTAGTGGAGATTGGGTGTGGATTTTACTTTCAGAAGTTACTCTAAGACGTCCAAAACAATCAAAAAGTTCACGTTTTTCCACTTTCGGCAAACACAAGAACATCTTGTGCTGATGATAATCCTGCTTTGGGAACACTTTGGCTTCACATTGTACATCTTTGAGCGATTTCAACCCTCCAAAGCCTGATTTCCTTCTAATTTTTCCACAGATACACCTGAACAGAGCAGTTCGGTTCACTGAGAGCGCCTGTAGGACTGTATAGAGTTTCAGGCTTCTTTCTGAGCCCCGGTTTTAAAGCTGGCTCGGCCCTTCGCTCCGAGGGGCCCCATGAGAGTCTCCTATTTACCCCGGGCCCGACTCCCGGCTGCCGAAGATTCCCTCCCTTTAAGGTGTCGTCTCCAGGGGCGATAGGCTTGCCGCAGCCATGGCGACGCACTTGATCCCCGCGACTCGCCACAAAAGATGAGGCGAACACACGCACGGGAACGCACACAAAATAAAAAAAAATAAAAAAAATCCTGCCCCACACCGACACCTCTGTCTGCACCTGTCAACGCCGGCATGATGACTCCACCGCCCTGCAGCGGGGATCAAGAGCCTCGCTGATCAGATTGAGTTACGCTCAAGTCGAGAAAACACCTTTAACGCTGTCAGAAAGAGCCGCTAATGACTCGGAAATATGTGTTCGGTGGGAAGGATGTCTGCGGAGTGCGTTTGTGTGTCGGCAGGAAGCGGCAAGCGGAGCTGCAGACGGCCGCCGCAGTTCATTTTCATCATAAAGGAAGAGGGGGTGGACGCCGGTTGGTTTTTATTCGCGCTCGCCAAAGGAAGCGCCATTGTTGAGCTGAAGATCTGAAAGTTTTAAGGTGCGTGTAAGCAGGAGGAAACCGCAAAAAAAAAAAGACACCAAATGTGTTTTTATTATCATAAAAGTCGTAAACGCTTCAGTCGCCGGAGCCAAAGTAAAGCTGGGCACCCGACCAAAACCAATACGGGATTGTTGGCTCCGTCAAGCTATAGAGTCCCACCTTCCTCGCGGCTGCAGCAAACACCGTCATGTCCACATTACCTCACCTGCCCTCCGGCCGTGTAAACCTAGAAGTGTGAATTATTCAAACACACGTAGAGTTTCAGGAGAGCTGCGACGTTTGAGCCTTTATGCTTCGATCTGTCGGCGCAGCAGATGGACGGCGGCCTTTGTTGGCTCGCAGCTTTCAAGCGCTGAAACAAATATGTGGACGACACACACACACACACACACACACGGTGAGGTAAGAGTAACTGTACACTATCTGGATCGGCTTGAGAAAATTCCTCCTGCAACAAAAACATAAGCAGCAGGATCCTGGTAGAAACGGGATCATCGTCTGATTGATGCTTTTCCAGGTTTTCTACATTTTGTCTTTTTGTCCTGTGTGTCTTTTGGGTTTTTTTTTCTTGTTTTTTTCCCCTTTGTTTTGATTTTTTTTTGCCTTTTTTTTGTCGTTTTTGGGGTTATTCTTGGAATTTTTTTTTTTTCGCTTGCTAAAGGTCAGATTGTCCATTAATCTGATGCACTGCTGCTACGTTACCCCTGTTTTAACAACTTTACAATGGCTCCTGGTGTGTTTTAGGTCAGATGTTGAGGTTTTACTGGTTACTTTTAAGGCTTTCTCGACTTTTAGTACCATATTAACCAGTACGCCCGACTATAAACTAAAGGCGACTGAGTTGTAGCGGTCAGGGCCTTGGATCTGCCAAAGGACATGTCTAAACTTCTACCTAAACATATCTTTATCTGTGAGCCCTTCCTAATTTTACGTGTTTGTTTCCTTTAAACTGTCTTCGATCCCGTTGTTTATGTTGTGTTTTTTAAAATTTCTTTTAAATTCTGAAGATTTTATGACTTGTCTGTTCTATTTCCTTGCCTCGGAAGCACTTGGATCTTGAAACATGCCCTTTAAATAAAGATTATTCTTATGATTATTACACAGTTATGCTTTGAATATTCTGAATTATCTTTGTAAAATACGCTGGAAAATCTGCACCACACCCGAGGCCATGAACACCACAACGCTGCTGTCTTTGTCACGACTTCACAACACTGAAATACGACTTCATAACACAAACCGTCGCACATTTAAAAGCACGCTGTAACGACACTATTACTTCCACATTTTTATTGTAACTTAAAGGTGTAATATGCAAGACTGTGAACACAAATGGAATGTTAATGTAGCAGCAAACAATTATCTGCTATGTAAAGATAAAATGCTCTGACAAAGAACCTTAAATGTCATCTCGCTAGTTTGCAAGTTTTGCTAAGTGGCGCTTGCATGTTTACTGAGCAGCTAAAGTCCCAAATGTGAATTTGTGAGGCATTTTAACGACTAATTTACAATCTGTTCGGGCAGAGAAAGAGTCGAATCACCCCATATTTGAAACTTCTAGAGAGTTCTAAGCTCACCATGCGCTCGCACAGAGAAGCTACATAAGCTAGCAGCTAACATTAGCAGTAGCAGCTACACTGTAGTAGCACAATCATGTTTGAATAATCTATAAAGCACATATAAAAGAAGAAATTTACAGTCACACATTCAAACAGCAAATGGTTGATTTACGATGTACTAAATCTGATATTTGCAGAGTGAAGTTCAATGCAAACATGAGCGGTGATGCACAAATCTGCAGAAATTATATTTTTAAAAATAAATCATGTAGATTTTAGTTTGCAAACTACTAAAATTGAATGATCAGTGATTCCCAAAGCCCAACATGATGTCCTCTAATGTTTTGTTATCTCCGCAAGCCAGAAATATTCAGTTTACTGTCATAAAAGAGGAAAAAAAATTAAATTTAAGAAGCTGCAATTAGAAAATCTATGAAAATGTAATAGGTGACAACTAACTGATTAATCGCTGCAGCTTCAGCAGTGAAACAGCCACATTCCTTTCTGTCAGAACATAATATTCGTGGGAGAAAAACTATCCTGCAAACATATAAATCTCAATTATACACGCATCTAAATCTGCCGCACGGTGACCATCTAGCCTTTATCTAAACAGCCTCACAGAGACAACATAAAGTGATTAAAGATCATCAGGAGCGATGCTAATGCTCAGCAGTAAAAAGCAGTGACACAATAAAAGCAGAGCTGATAGGGATCGTAGAAGAGATAAGAGACGCATAAGTGGGGAAAGATAAGAGAAGAACTGGAGCCAGAGAGGCGAGAGGAGGAGGAGGAGGAGAAGGAAAACAGAGCAGCTATAAAATATCAAGACGATTCCAACTTTATTTCTACACTTCATCAGCGCTTTTATCTCTCGTTTCCACCAGCAGAAATTCCCCCCCGACCGTCCGTCTCAGCGTTAATGAGAAGTTCAGGTCACGCTAGGTGAGCTGTGTGAAATTTCCTCCGTTCAGCGACACTGTGTCACATCACAGCGGCGCGAGGAAGGAATGTCGGGACCGGAGAGGGTGAAGCGGCGCGAGGAGTCGCGTAGGAAGGCCGTCTGCAAGCCACAGATTTATCACATTTATCTTCATTCCTCTATGACACAACGCTGAACACATCTGCTGCTTGGGCCGACTCGCTCTGCTGCACTACAAAAGCAAAACTCTGTTTGAAGAAACTGTGAAAATCTGGCAGAAAGAGGGTCAGAAAAAAATAAGTAAAACAACAACAGTGGAATACTGTAAAGTTAAAAAAATAAAAAAATAAAAAAAAAACTATAAAAACTGTTGGAAAAAAAAATAAATAAATTGCCAGTATCTGTAAAATAATGATATTATGAGCTTATTTAAAAACAGTAAATTTTAATTTTAAATGTTATAGATAATTTTATATTTCTGATGTGGACATTATTTATAGCCTTGGACTGTTATTTAGAGTTAACATGTAAATAAATGCTTTTCTTCTTGCACTAGTTAGAATTTGTAATTTAACGAAATGAGAAAAAAGTAAACAAGTAAATAAATATATAAATTGAAAAAATATTTTAAATCTTAACTCAGTTTTGATTTATTTTCAGATTGGCCACCTGATCTCTGGACTTGATTATGAAAACTAAAAAAAAAAAAAAAAAAAAAAACTTTTTGGGAGATTTAAATACAATTAAAAAAAAAAAGAGAAGTTTTACAGTCAAATGTAAGCTAAAAAAAAAAACCAAACAACATATAAAATTGAAGAAAATAACATTTCAAAAATCCACCATTTAAATTATTTTTTATTCATACATTTTCTTTGAAATAGTTGCAATTAACTGTAAAATAATGGTACTTGTTGCTGATTTAAATCCAGTAAAAATTGTGTAACTTGTGTAAACTTTTCTTGTACATTTATGGATATTCATTTTGTTTTTTTTTTGCAATTTCACAAATCAGAAA
Source organism: Stegastes partitus (assembly GCF_000690725.1). Lineage (NCBI taxonomy): Eukaryota > Metazoa > Chordata > Actinopteri > Pomacentridae > Stegastes > Stegastes partitus. The sequence goes on along the minus strand of NW_007578564.1, from coordinate 289,380 downwards.
AAAATGTAAATCAACAGTTAAGAAATTATTTACCATTTTTAATACTTAAAAATTATATTTTTTCTAGTAAGTATTGACAAATAACTGTAAAATAATGATGTTTTTAATGATTTAAATACAGTAAAAAAATTGTAATTTCATATCAAAACCTTGTAAATACACAAATTACCATAAATCCAAACACTGATTTTAATGTGGGCAATATCTTCTGTTTTTGTTGTTTTAATTTGTAAATTAATGCTGTTGTTCTCTAGTTTAACTCGTATTTTTTTTTCTTTTTTTTTTTTTCAAAACAGGAAAAATCTGTAAAATCGCAGTAAATTGTTAAAACCTTTCATTTCTCTCCAGTGTCGACAGCTGCTCACACAAACGTCTGCCTTCAACTCACCTCAGCAGCTGAAAAACTCG
>NW_007578564.1:278059-284871 GCF_000690725.1 Stegastes partitus | reverse complement strand
CGTGTTTACGTGTGATGATAACCTTAACTGTTTGGGGTCCGTGGAAAGACACGTCACGACGAACAAAAAATAACAAGGCCTCTTCCTCTGAAAACACACCCCGCCGGAGAATGCAGAGTCTGGGGCTTCACCTCAGAAAAAACAACCACTTAACCTTGTCCAAAAAGCACTCAGCAGACAAAATACATAAACCTGCAGCCACGGAAAACACGACGCGGCGGGATTTTTCTCACGATAACACACGACGCTCGTGCTGCGACACGGTCAAACGGCCAATAAGCAACGTCCATCCATCTCACGACGGCCACCCAGGGAAGCCACATGTGGTTAAAACTACAACAAAGGGAGACGGAGGACAGCTCCAGAACCACTTACAGGCTCTGTGGTGTGTTTAAAGAGCAATTATCCACTACGGGGCTGTACGTCAGGCTGTGTGTGTGTGTGTGTGTGTCTGGCTGCACATGGGCCTGGAAACACAGTAAATCCTGAAACATCAACAAAGAGACGCAAAGGAATACAAAGAGGAGCGTAAGAGGCTGTTTGTTTTACAGATAAGTGTTCAGAAGCGTCCTGACGGAGACCAGAGAGACGGAGCAAAGTCTGCACGTGACTTTGGTTCAGTTGTTGGATCTTCTAGCAGCAGCTTCAAACCTTATTCCTTATTTCAATACACCATTACGAAGGCTGATCATGATGTTATCGTGATATCTATAGAAAACTGGGGGGAAAATAGTGGTAAAATGGCACAAGAACCACCATTTCTTCATTTGTAACTGACTAGATTGAGTGTTTTCCTTCTTTTTCTGGCAATTAAATGCACTGCAAATGTAGGGAGGTGGAGTCTGTAAGCATAACTGTACTGTGTTGTTCTTGTGTTGTGGTGTTACTAACACCACATTAATTACAATATTATCAAATGTTTATTTTCTTTAATACTCTAAATATCAGAGTTAGTGTCAGGGCCCGTATATCACGACACCCTCCACCAATCCAAAACTGAATTTTGGACCAAAAAAACACCTTTAATTCACATCAGCAGTCACATGTATGATCTGTATCGATATGTCTTCTTGGCGTTTTTAGCTACTGTGGCCTCATTTATTCACTGCAATATAAAGTCCAGCACCTCTATGGAAACAGAACAACCATGACCGTCTGACCAATCGCTGCTCCTATGGCTCCGCCCCCCTCTGACGATTTTTGCGTCACTGGCTCCAAAAATCCAAGATGTCAACCAGGAAGCAGCAAAACCCTGGCTTCATTTTCTCAGTGCAGAAACCAACGGGTGACGTCACGGTAGCTACGTCCATCTTTTATACAGTCTATGATATGAACCGACACTGTGAGCGCAGAGATGCTGAGATACTCGACGCATAAGGCTTTGTTTCCAACTGATGCAGAGTCTGTATTGAATTTTGGAGGTTTAGGAGCTTTTATAGCGAGCAGCCTGAGTCTTTAACACAACCTCCAGCTGCCTCCTTTCAAATAACGGCAAAACAAAGTCTCTAGAATTGAAAAAAAATCTTTAGTCTAAAATGTTTTGCACATTAAACACTTAAAAATAGCATTTACAGCCGAGCAGCTGGAGTAAAGGTGTGAAGCAGCTCCGTGGGGGTTCAGTGTTGTTAACTTTGGTCTATTTTTAAGCAGCAGGGCCTCACTGACACGTCAAAGTCAAGTTCAACACTTTCATAAATGCAAAAATACCAAAAAATGCTGCAGCAGCACCTGTCCTGGTTGGAGCAACAGGCTTCTAAATCCAGCTGAGAGGTTGAGTTACACTCCCCCGTCAGCCCGGCAGAGGTGGAATGCAAAAAAATATGCACACGAGAATCTGATGGAGTATTTCACGCCATCCTGTAAAGCAATTTGCACCAATGTTCTGATGATTAAAGCGCTGCCTCGTAAAGGCCGAGGGAAGGACAGCAGAGGCAGAAAAGAGCGAGCTTTGGGTGCTTGCTGGTGATAAGAGCCAGCTAAGCCTGTCTGGGAATGTCGTCTACACACCCTCGCTGCAAATATCGCCGCTCACGTTAGCCAGAGGAGGACTAATTAACGTGTCGAACATCGAGCCTGAAAAGCAGCATTATGAGAAAACACACACAGACAGGTCATGTCTTCTGTCGAGCTCCGCCTCACTTAATGGAAAAAACGAAAACACAAAAGTTAACCCTCTAATCTCAGCTTGAAAATAAGGGTGTCTATTTTTGAAAAAGTGTCAGAATTGCATCATTTATCAGAATCACAAGCGACAAAAACCGAAAGAATTGTTTGCGTCCCATTAGGAAAAACAAGATATTTAATTAAAATCATTTTATTTACATGACTATTTAAAAATTCACATAAATTAAAGCATTTGTTCTAACCAGATTTTACAAAAAACGAAAAATTCTGCACTCCTTAATGCAACTGTGAAGCCATTAGTGACTCGGCTGCAACCGACAATTATGTGACAAAAATTCTGGGATTTTTTCACCTGAACCGGGTTGAGCTGCAGGCAGTGTTTACACAGACCTGACAGGAGAATAGCCTGGAAGCTAATTAAAAGTATGCAGGGTTATTTTTTTTTAGATTTTCCAGCATCGGTAACACCTGTGGACACTTAGAAAAAATATTTACATGTTGAAGGTTTTTGCAATTTTTGTAAAATATATAACAAAGAAATGTAACTTTAATTTTTCTGGTTTTAAGATGTTCGGCCTTGTAACGTCACTAAACTACACAGAGGACATTTGTTAGTTCTCTGTGCTTCTAGTCATGGTTGTGTTGTTTCCACAGAGGTGCAGGACTTTATGATGCAGCAAAAAAACAAGCTCACAGCGAGTAAAAATGTAACAGGATCATGAAGGACTGTTGGTGAAACATGAACACAAATGTGATTAAGATTCCTGCAAATTCCTTCTTCATGTTTCTGAAATTATACCAAAAATAATAAGCTGCAAACTGGACCTGCAGGATTATTGGAGTGTTTTATGTGGGATGCAGCTGCAAAATCTCATTTTCTGTCACCGCTATGAACAAAAGGCAAATAAAGAGTTGAGATTCTCATCCAGTGATGATCATCTGAAGTCCACAAGAGTAAAGTCATTCAGGTTATGCAAGAGATGATGCTGAAAAATCCTGTGGAGTTTATTAAATCGCCAGTTTGACGTGAAACAGGAAGTCTGGATTACAGTGCAGCTCAATAAAAAGTGGAGGTACATTCACTTGTTGGACAAAGGAAATGCACAGAGCTCCGATTTCACCTTCTTGTGAGCCAAAGCTCCATTTAAAAATAGTCCAAATCGACATCCTGCCCAGTGTCCAGCCACGTTGCATCATTTCCTGCGACCAGAGGCGTCATTTCCTCCGGCAGAACAAACCCTCCCGCCGCTCCCTCGGCCCACTTCTTCTACCAATTCATCTGCGTGTCAGTGTTTCCTGTTTGGATCTGCTCTGCTGACACACTCGACCGTCCTTGAGGCTCGGCTCGGTGGAATTTCAAAAATGCCTCCTCCATCCTTCCACCTCCATTGTGCAGCATCTCCAGCAGATGCACGCGGCGCAAAAACACCGCTCGGCTGCCGCCCCCCTGCAGATACAAACAGCTTTCCAACCGATCGCCGCAACAATGGCAAATCCGTGTCTGTTGTCATGCCAACCCTCCACCCCCCCCGACCTTCGACCTGTGTTTTGGAGCGGAGGCACCCTGGTTTCTTCTGAAGGCTTTAAGGGGGCGCCCTGTAAAAACCTCATCATCTGACCCAATAAATCACCGTCTGTGCTCGCATGTGAGCATTGTGTGCCGTTAGGACCGTTGGACTGGGGCTCGTGTGAGACCATCGGCTCTCCGGTTGAGCCGCACCAGCGAAAAGTTTGCGTGCAAAAGTTCTTCTGAAGTTCTCACAAACCAGCAGCGACGTGCAAACGAGCGATTTATTAAATCAGGTTGCACCATCTGTTGCACGCTTTAATCGAAAACAAGCACCGAGAGGTCACGAACATCTCAAGCTGTGAGAATAACAGCGAGAAAAGGTCGAAACACTGTAAAAAATGAACTTGTTTTTAACATGTTTNGCAGTAAATTGTTAAAACCTTTCATTTCTCTCCAGTGTCGACAGCTGCTCACACAAACGTCTGCCTTCAACTCACCTCAGCAGCTGAATAACTCGGTGACACCTGCCAAAGCTTCAGAAGCCTTGAAGTGGGTGTCGACATTCACTCCATTCATCTCAAACCTCCTCTATTGTTTAGTTAATTCTCTAATTAACAGCAGCCTCAGAGGATCTTAGTGCGACAAAAGAGAAGGTGAAGGATCTAAAATTAAATCGCTCGCAGTAAACGAAAGTCTAAACAACCAGCGAAGTTCGCCGTTGGTTACGAGACACTGATTCCGAGCGTCATTAATCCGACCTGACAGAATCGGTGAGTCGGTCCGTCACTCTGCTGCCAAAGAAAACACAATTACGCCTCACAGCGAGTCTGCCGACCCGCCTGCCAAGAATCCGACGCGTTTGCTTCACCTGAACAAACGTCTACAGGAGCTGACAGGTGAGCTGCAACTGTGTCCTTCCTGCTTCTGCACCGTTAGGCCATTTTTAGACACGAGCAGCTTCACCAGCCGGACGGAGAGAAGAAGAAGAAGGCGAGCAGACAGCGATGAAGAGGAGGACGCTGATGTTCCATCACATAAGCAGGAGTCACGCAGCTCCTCAGTTAGAGGAAAAAGTTGTTTCCTCACCGCTGAGCAACAGAAAATCTGCAAACTTTTAAACCACATCCCTCAGAAAAACCTTCATGTGGTGAAAGCTGCTTAACTCTCCTCAAATTTGACAGATTTTTTGGGTTTATTTGTATTTTACGCCACCAACGTTTGTGCTAAATGTTGCTCTAAGAGAAGAATGATGTGACACCAGGCTGCAGCAGGAAAAAATCCAGGATTTTTTACATTCGTTGTCAAGTTTTTATGAGCGGTCGAAGCGCTGCGGAGAGACGTGATCTCGTTTCTGTTGATGCACAAACTCAGAGACAGCATAACAAACATTCCTTCCACTGGTAGACGGCTAGAGGTGGTAACAGGTTAAGATAAAGGTGGTGAAGACGACATACCATTAAAATGATACGAACAGTCGGATTTGGAAGAGTTTTAATCACACTTTAACCCTCTGAATCCCAAAATAATCCCACAGGCTTGAAAGGCGTGCTGTCTTTCTAAAATCACCAAAACTGACAACATTTATCAGAACCAGAAACGACACAAAAACAGAGAAAACTATTGGATTTTAAACTTTCTGACGGTACTTGAACGTCTCATCTGTGACATACCATGAAGTTTTTTTCTTTACATGTCTTAGCAATTAGAAATTTGCTAAAAAAATGAACCATTTGCAGTAACCATATTCTGTAAAAACCTAAAAATTCTGTGCTTTTCAGCGCAACTGGACAACTTTTAGAAATTCAGTTGTGACCAACCTGTCATGAGAAAAAAATCTGAGAATTTTCGGTTGACGTGCAGGCAGTGTTTCCATAAGAAAGATACGAGATAAGTATGGGAGCGAATTAAACATCTATATTATCTAGAGTTCCCATTTTTTCCAGTATTATTAACACATGTGGACACTTGGAGAAAATCTTGGACACACTGATTCCAGTGTTTTTCAGTTTAAAATAAGAAATAATTAAAGAAATTCAACTTTAATTTCTTCTTTTTTATATAATTTATTCAACAAGAATTGTGTCATTCTACACAAACAACAGGTTCTTTCTCCTTCTGGCCGTGGTTGTGCTGTTTCCCTCAAAAAATGAGTCCACAGTGGGTAAAAATGTGACAGAGACAAACAAAACCAATGCCCAGAAACTGCTTGGAGTTCAGAGGATTAAGTACAGAACCTCTGTATGCAAACAGAACTTGTGCTTGTTTGCTGGAAAACTCCACCTTAAAGTCATGATGCGCTCCGGGGCTTTTGGGACTCCGGCCCCCAAAAGTGGCGCATCACATCTGAAGGAAAAGAGGAAGAAGAAAGCCAGACGACACGACATCAAAGTCCAGAGACCTTCTACAGCCAGACCGACGAACCACAACCACACCAGCTACTGCAGCATCTTCTAGACCGGACCAGAGCCGCACTAAACCAGAGCCAACAGCAGGCTAGGAAAGCAGACTAAATGAGACCCAGTGAGGGGGGGAAAGCACCAGTCGGGGGGACTAGGCTAGAGGTCAGAGGTTACCTCCTTCTGATTGAGCTCCAGCCAGGCGGTATAGAGCGGGAGCCGCAGAGCCCCGCTGGAGTCCACCAGACTCCCCCCTTCCTGGGAGAGAGACACCGTGAGAGAGAGACACCGCGTTAGAGCTGCAGCCCACAACCAAGCCACATCACTGAGTCACTGTTAGAGCACCATCATCCATGCAAGCTCCGGAGACGTCTCAATCGAGTCAAACATGTGCAGTGTTAGCTTCGTGTGTGCAGGTCCAGGTTTTACGTCTCTGCTCCTGCGGCAGAAAAACTTTTTACAAAAGCGTCTGCGGTTAAATTCGCCACAAGTCACCGACAATAACAGCATCCGAAGCCTAATCTCCTCCGTGCCCACTCCCTCTCACAATGGGCTACAACTCATGCGCCGCCGCCTTCGGACAAAGGTGTCTGTGGCTGATTTATATCACGCTGTGAAATACTACGCTGCACGACGAGCAGGTGAAATTTACAGCAGGAAAAACGGAGGGAACATTCCTCGACAGGAATCCGAAAGGCCTGAAATCTGGCTTCGGCGTGTCGACGAAGGCGGCTACATGACAGTGACACACAGGATGAGAGAGTGTTTACATACCGCAGCAG
>NW_007578564.1:252820-272653 GCF_000690725.1 Stegastes partitus | reverse complement strand
AGCTTATATTCCTTTTACACTTTATCTTTATTACATATTTTCATGTGTCATATTTATTTTCATGTGCAGCATTTCAGCAGCAAGTGCAATATCACCTGACTCCCTCTGTGTTGCCAGTAATATTTAGTCTTACTTTTTATTTTCGCTGATTTATTTTGGCTAAATGTATTATAATTGGTGCTATTCTACTAGGCACCACTATTTCTAACTTATTCCTATTTAATCTATATTTTTGACATAAAATATTGAGAAAATACATCCACAACTTAATCGTATTGTGGAAAATGTTTAATTTCTATTACAGATAAAAGAGCTGTGCCACACAAAACAACTATATTGTGTGACTAATACTGAGAATCTAAACTGTACCTGCACCAACTTGTCTGTGTGGTGCCGCCTGTTTTAATTTAGAAAGCTCCATAAATCTCCACCTAAAAACCAATTACGCCGTAACCAGGCTACGTTTGAAGGCCTCTAATCCGACCGGGCTGCTCATCCTGGAACAAAAATATCAATCAAGCGGGCCAAACTACCAACAGACGGAGAACACAAAACCAGAGCGGGAATGTTCTTCATGTGTTTGCTGCTGTGCAGGACATGAATGTGGATCACATCATACCTGCAGAGCTCTGATCTCTTGTCTCTCGGCTATGCCAGCGATGCTGCCTGTGGACAAAATGGATCTAAGAGCAAACATGTGCGCGCCCTCGTTCGTGTACGTACATTCACATGTCAACACGTCTAATCTATTGTGAGAACATTGCTGCTCTCTGCCGTATACATTTCCTCTAATCCCTGCAGCAACTGATGCGGGATTAAATTACCATCAATCACTCTGATCAGTCAGCACATGAAGAATAGCTGACCCTGTGTCAGACCCTACAGCCGCCCTCGGGGCTAATTTAACGGAATGTGTCACCAGCTCTGCAAATCACTGCATCTGCATTAAGACTGTTGGAACGCGGCCGCCCTGAACGCCACGAGGACGAGGCCGAGATACCAACGCATGTGGGTGTTTGCTTGTATCTGCATGTCAGGCGCCCATCGGATCAGGGGGAAAGAGAAGCCTGAAATCTGCTAATTAATCTCTCGTTTCCACAGCGACTGCATCACAACCCAGCAGACAAACTAAACAGAAGAAGTCCTCATTGTCAACAGACAAATAACACCTGCAGCAGCTTTCAGTCATTGTCTCTGCAGCATCACTGAGGAGGTGAAAACATGGACGTATGGTCTTAAACACACGTCAAACAATAGATACAGATGTGACCCTGCAGCGAACACGGAGCTCCGCATTCATCACCTTTGATGAATACGTCCCCGTCAAGGCGGCTAACGACGCTACGGGGCCCTGTAGCCGGTTGACACGAGAACACAACCTGTGAAATGTGAGAAGGTTTGCACTGTAGGCGAGCGTTAGCCCAACAACCAGAGCACTACTCTCCTTAACAAGCTGCACAACACAGGCGGTGCTGAAACCCGACGCCGAGGTCGGGTCGGCCGAGCTGCGGCTTCCAGCAAGAAACAGGCAGAAAGTCAAGACGGGAAAGAATGAAAGGACGGATCGATGACTTCTGTCGCGCACACCTGTTAGCGGATTAGCTTAAAAAGGCTACGTGATGAAGCTAGCGTGTGCTAATGAGGGTAGAGACCATTAGAAAGAGCGGAAAGTAGCTTTAAATGGTTCAAACTGGTCTCTAGCAAATAAAGAATGGAGATATTTCCCTTATTAGTGATGATATAATTCAACTTATGGGGTAAAAATGGGGGAAAAATAATAATTTTCTGGTCGCTCGTGGACCCAAGTCATAAAAGAGAATTAATCATCTCATAAAAATGGAGTAATTTTCCGTAATTAAAATAAATTTTCAGCCCTTATTTCACATTAGCTCATGTGTATTTTCTTTAATTTAATTTAATTTTAATTTTACAGTTTAATGAAGGATATTTATATGTGTAAAATCAATTCCCATTAACATATAATGAATGTGAAAACGTCTGTAATATGCCAGATATCTGTCATTTAACAAATAAATCTACGTAAAATTACAGCGTCAATACTTTTTAATTTTTTAAATATAATTTTGTAAAATTTTATTATATATATTAAAATATTACAGATGTAGTTTACAGTACAAAACTTGAATTTGACGGTTTCATTTATTAAATAAAATATTTTATTTTAATATTTTAATCTAGTCTTTTAATATCATTTTCTTTCAAAAAATTTCCTTGTATTTGTATTTTATTTCCATACAATTCATGCTTTTTATAATACCGTAATGCTATTTTATATTCGGCATGTACATTTTTGTATTTTTCTTAATATTTTTTGTGTATTTTAAAGATCTGACCAATAACATATAAAATAAAAGGGAAGAATTTGCTCAAATACGTCGCAGTGTGCTCTGCTGTCATACACAACATTGTCATTCTGTTACTCTAGACTCTGACCCAGTTGATGTAATCATCGATTTGACACTAAATCACCACCAGCAGCTGCCAAACGTGAAATTCAAAGTTACATTCAAACGTATAACAAACAAACAGAGAGCATACGATAGCTTGTACTTCCTCAGAAGGACAGCGTTATCTTATTTCCCATCTGGTTTAATGTTATCAGAACAACGCCCGCGGGCTGTGGAAGTTTGTCGGAAAGCAACACCAGCGACAGATTGCAGTTTAAGCCCTTTTAATATAATATTACAGCCGAGGAGGACACATGAGCTCGGCTGCGAAATAATTACTGACTCTTTTCTCGATTTGGTGAAGAAGCAAGACGACCGTCGTGGGAACTTCTGCAAAAAAAAAGACTAAGACGCCTTGTGGTTGTCGGTGATTAAGATTAAATTTAGATTGCCCCAGTATTTAAGTATCTATAACCACATGAAGAACATCGACATACTTCAGCTGTCTGGTGGAAGTTTGCTGAACTTCTGACCCTTGAAGCTGAAACCAGGTCCCTGAGCTCCTTTCAGAGGAGCTGCGCGATAAGTCAGCGTCGAAGACAGAGTTCACGAGTCAAACCTGCACTGTAAAGATAATCTCCCGAATCTGCTGTCAAGGTCAGTTGCCTTGGTAGCTTCAAATAAAAGTCACATTTCATGCATTTGCCTGCCGATGATTCATCTCCTGAACTCACAGACCCACAACACAGTCTGACTACGGAATGATTTTACCAGAAAAAGAGCAAAAATTCAACTTGACTCTTGATGTTTTTGTCGCCCTAAAGAGGAAAAAGGTTAACCCTCTGAACCCCTGTCATGTTTTCACTCACTGTGGATTCATTTTTCTCTGAGATATAAAGTCCTGCACCTCGATGGAAACAGAACAACCACGACTAGAAGGACAGAGAACTCAGAAATGTCTCTGATGCAAGATGACACAGTTAGAATGCAATAACTCATTAAAAGTTGAATTTCTTTGATTATTTATTTTACAAAATTGAGGGAAAAAAATGGAATCAACACGTGAAACTTTTTTTTTAAAGTCTCCAGCAGTGTTATAAACGCTGTAAAACAAAAACATGGCAGCTCTACGTACTGTGGATGTTTTACTATTTACATGTTTAATTTATTTCCATACATGTCTCCTATCTGCTCAGTGTACACACAGCCTACAGTTCATCCTAAAAATCCCTGAATTTATGTCAAGTGATTGTTGATCACAGCTGAGTCAATCAAGATTTCTTAGTTGCGGCAAGGAGGGCAGAATTTTTTGTTTTTTGCAGAATTTGCCTCGTGTAAAAGCTTTATTTTTGGCTTTTTTTTTCCCCTAATGAAACATGCAGAATAAAATGATAATGATGAAATGCCCAAATTTTAACCTGGTTTAAAGGACAAGGTGAAATTCTTCCTGTTTTTACTTTTTTTTTTTTACTCTGATAAACAGTGTTTTTTAGAAAAAAAAAAATAGCGTGCCTTTCAAATGAACTGGCGAGTTCAGGGTTCAGAGGGTTAAAAACTGAAGGAGAAGGAGTAAAAGGAGCAGCAGCACTGGTGGGTTTCTTACCTTGTTGTAATAATGAAGCTGCACAGAATGCCACTGGCCGTCGCTGACTCCACCCGGGATGTAGGGAGACACTGTGGTCTTCGTCTCACCTGGATGACGAGAAAAGAGGGGGACGAAGAAGAAGAGGAGAGGGATGGAAGGTGGAGGACAGAGGAGAGGTGAGAAGGATGGGAGGAGAAATGAACAAATAGGAGGAGAATAGGAAGCAGGAAAGAAGGGAGGAAAGAGAAGGAAACATCAAACATCAAGTGTAATATAAATAGTTGATTCCAAGGCTGTGTAGGTTTATGTAACAGCAGCTTTAAGAGGAATAAATAAACCACAATCAGGAAAGAATTAATTTTTTAAAAAGCTCATTTTTAGCTTTAATCGACTTATAAAAGCCTCAAAATGATGGCACCTGTGAAGCTACAAGTTTTGCCTGAAAGTGCTACATGAAGATTCATAATATATTATATTATTAACTAATAAATAACCTGCTTTACATGCAAGTGGAAGTAGTTTTGAAAATCATTGTATTTTATGTCTGCCTTCACAATAAGAGTCTGCATTAAAATATGTTCATTCTACAGGAGATTCACTGTAATAAAATGGAAATAAAACAAGTATTTATACCTGTAGAGGGAAAAATGAGTTGAAAAGTATTTAATTTTGGAAAAAATCAAATATCGTGCATTGAACTTTAGCCCATCAGTTCCATCAGATTCAGTGAAACCTCATCTTTCAACACTTATGAGCTTTAAAAAGTTAAACAGCCTCACTTTAATGCCGCTAAGCAAGAGGAAGTTTGCTCGGAGAAATTCTAAACTGCATCCCACAGCTTATTGATAAGTTACCATTAAAGACAAACAACATCCAACGTGGACAAACACAACCGCACAAACGCAAACACACAAAGACCATAAATCCGCCGTTGGGGGGGAAAATCCAGTGTTAGTCGGCGGTCATCGACGGCTCCAGGCGAGAAGACTGCAGGAGCACAATGGCAGCGGATTTACTGAAGGTTTTACTGTGTTTGTCAAAGGCAGGAGCAGCCTGGGCACAAATCCACCACGGCCAAACTCGCAAGTCGTGCATGTGCGAGTCTGATGTCCCGCTTCAAAGAGGAACGCCGCAAAAAAACGTTCCTCATTAACCGTGACTCATGATTGGTTTAATTTGATGACTCATGCATTCAGTGGCATTACAGTTTTTGAAGCAAAAGTCTTGGCTTCTCTCCCGAACGGGCTTCACCCAACATAATCGCATCGGAGCGGATTCCTTCCCTGTAAGGTACCATGGGAAAGTAGAGCTGCTCTGAAAACAACGTGTTTGATCTGCACTTCAACAGTTACCGGTTTGAACAATCACTCTGGGTGTGTTTGCTTGCACTGGAGCGAATATGTACATCTTTTTTTGTTGCACGGAGCGAAAGTGTTGTGGGCTGGTTGGTTGTTTTTGTTGGCCAGTTTAGTGTCTGTTCCCTCATTAATCAGTCTGGCGGCTTCTTTGCTAACCACACCCGTTCCTCTCGCACAAATGATCAAACTCTGGGACTTTGGGATACAAATCAAAAGAAAGCGCACACTGATAACAACTATTTAGCTCTGCGAAAGCCACTTTAGATAAAACGCACTTACACCTGTGTTAATGTGCTTACAGTGTAGCTGATAGCTGATATAGGACGTTATTGACACACTTGCAATATGAGAAAAAGCAGCTGACTTGCGTTTGTAAAGAACGAATCATTCTGGCATGATTGGGGGGATTTTGTAGGGAAGTGCGTCTCCATCAGAAAGTTTTAGAAGTTTTCTCAAATAGTTTCTTTTTTCTCCTTTGGATGGCCTTCAAATCTGGATTTGCACTTGTCAAACAGATCTGTGGCGCTGATTTAAATGGTCAAACAAAGCACTTGTGTGGCGTCGTTAAGTGCAAACTGCTGCCAACAGAGTCCCTGTTTATGGTCCAGATCGTTGTTTCTGTTGTCCTGCTGAAGGATTGTGTTTCTTTCTGCAATTAAATCTTCGTCTTCAGTGTTTCTCCCTGACTCTGCTGTGCACATTTGGAGCTTGCATGTTAGCAAACTCTGATTTCGAAATAAAGTTTGAAAAGAGCACTTAGATTGGAGTGAGTTATGCTCCATCAGCGAGACTTCTCATGTATGATACAAGGAGAAACTATGCGAGTTTCTGTTTGTATGAAGCAGCATGACTTTACTTTGCAGATATGCGCATGCAAAGAGCGCAATGTTGACGCTAAAGTAACGGCTGCATTCCATATCGTGTACTTCCTCTTTGGTCTTTAGGTACGTACAAAGAAATTATTGTTTCAGGCAGTTTGCATACAATTTGATGGCACTACTTTGTCATAATGTTGCACCTTAACCTTATGCATGTACATATGGGACGTAACTGTGCAGAAAATTGAGGTTCAGAAGGACCAGTAAAGCACCAAGTAGGACATCTGGGTATTTTTGGCATTCTGCATTTGATGTATTGGAGCACACGACACACTCCACAGACATTACGGGAGTCTAACCTCCAGAGAACGTGAGCTGAATCTGCTCGTCGATGATCTCCAGGGCGATGAAGTCGTGTTTCTCGTTGAACCTGCCGTTGTAGAGCAGCAGAGCGTTTCTTTCTCTGGTAGCAAACCTGCAGAAGAAAGACGAATGTTAGATGCTTTATTGCACAAACAAAAACGTTCAGATTTTTGTCGGCCGAGCGAGTTTCAGCTGTTTTCCTTCGTGCATCCTGTCACATTTCTGAGCACCTTTCCAACTCCAACAGAGCTGGACTGGAGGGGTTGGAGACCTTGCAGATAGCTTTATGACTCAAGAGCTCTTGAGGAAAAGTCACTTGGAAAGGAAAGGCAGGAAGTGTAGAGCCGGCGGGCCGCCGAGAGGAAACGGCTCCTCTGCTTTAGGTGATGCATGGGTATGTGAAAGAGGGACAAAGACCTGAAGAACGAGTCGACGTTTGATGATTTCAGCGCCGTCTGTGTGTTTGGACTGTAAGGTGAGGGCAGAGGAGTCAGCCGACAGATGCCAGCGAGGGCAGGAGGGCAGGAAACCAGGACGGCTGCAGCCAAACACCGATAAGGGAAACTCATCACACAGCCTTTCCTGTTTTCACCGCGCTGCAAACCTTTTCTCACCGTCGACGAATTCGCATTATCAAATCCCACGTCGCACATTACTGGTAATGAAACACGCCGTCAAAGATTTTTTTTTCTCTTCATTGTATTTACAGCGCGAGTGCTGCAAACTGGATGAACCGGGGTTATTTCACCTCCAGCGGTTTCAGTTTGTTTGTGAGTGTGAGAAGCAGCACACCTCGTAAAGTTCACCTGCAGTGTGTGTTACCGTCTTCCTGCTCGCTGCTAAATGTGCGTCTGCATGCGCGAATCCAGAGGAGGGAACTGAGACACAATGGAAAAGTGTGCACATGTCTCGGCACGCCCCGGCTGACACACTTTAGTTTCTCTGAACTCAACTGTGTTTAAAATACCATTTACTACACACTCACCGCTACATGTATCACAGCCGTATTGTGCTGCTGACGCTAAGCTAAGAGCAGCTAAGGTACATGTTTTGTAGAATTTTACCTAACTTTTAAAAATCTCCATTGAACTCCACTGAAGTTTTAATTTAGTAAGTATAAACAAAAATATTGTTGATTATGGAAAACAAACTTAAAAAAGTAACATTAAAAGACAAGAACTATGACTAAAAGTCTAGAAGCTAATGGACACATTACTGTTTTACACAGTCTTTTTTTGGTCCATTTATGTGTTCGAACTAAGTTTTACATCTAAAGTTATCTGTCTATCAATAATGTTATCTAATGTTATTGAAAGAAACAGATTTATGCATTAAAATTATCTACAAAATTACAAAGAAGTTGCAACAAAGCAGCTGAGATCAACTGCAAACATAAGGCAGCAGGTGACATTTTATAAAAATCAAAGCCAGTGTTGATCAAATGCTGTTAATACTGTAAGACAAGGGATGTGGATCTAATATTAGCATCACTTTTAGTCATATTTTATGATTAATGAAGTTATTCTTTAAAGAAACACTGAATAAGCTGCTGCTCTTCAGTGGACAGAGTAGATAACTGTGATAATGCTAATGCTAGTTTAGCAGCGAGTTAGCAGTTCAGTGTATTTGAAAGCATTTTGTAAACCCTTACTTTCAAAGGCATTATAGAAACAACATTATTATCATCAGCTGATTTAGCTATCATTGGCAAGCTACAGCTGCTAAAATATGCTAGCTGTTGCTACAGCCAGAACAGTGCTGCTGCTATGGTTTTAGCCAGCTTGATATTGAGGATTTTTTTTTAGAAAATAAAGAGAAATTTAGAGTGCTATGTTTTCAGTCATGGTAACCTGTATAGGTATGTGCCATGTGAGAATGGAAAGCTCGACAATTAGTCATTTAAAAGTGTTTTGGTAGCTCGTGGTAAACGCTGACCGTATATAAAGATGGAAAAGCTCTTCACAATGTTACTCATGGGTTTCCCAGCTTCTGTTTAATTCAAGTATGAGCGTAAGCTGGAAATTAATGGACTACACTATCACTAAAAGTGGCCTCTCTCTTAATTCTACATAAATTTGAAGCCTTCATACAATCTAAATTGGTGAGTTGTATGAACTTTTTTTGCTGAACAGTTATCACGAACAAGAAAATTAGCTATAGAAACCAAAACTACGTTTGTACCAGGCTGTAAACGTGATTATTTCAGCTGTAAAGTTGCACATTTTAACATGGGGGTCTATGGGGATTGGAGCCGGTCTCAAGTGGCCATTTGAGGAACTGCAGGTGCTGGCACTTCATTTTTTAGTTCAGAAGCCACATGGTAGCAATAGCAAAGAAATAAGTTGACAAAAAATGAACCCAAGAAGGAAATACTTTTAAGAAACTACTTACGTGAAGGAGACGGTGAAGTGGAACCTCTGTCGTAGGCCTCTGAAGGTGATGAAGGACTGTCCGGGGAAGCTGCGGGTCGTCATCTCACAGTAGGGCTTCTCGAACTCCCCTAGTGGACACTCGCACATGAAACCACCCGCAAGCCGGTTGACGCACTTGCCGCCATTCCTGCAAACCCCGGGAACACACCGGTCCGATGACGCATTCAGCTCGCAGTGCTCGCCTACAAAAATAACAGGAAAGTTAGTTAAACACAAGTTGGATGTGTTTTAATGAATGCATGCTTGAACGGATGACATCTTCAAACGCTATTTGTACGCTGTAAGATAACACTGTGAGATGTGTATCTCAGTGGCATTTCATCGATTTCCTATCATCACTTCATCTTTTCTGTGAAGCGTGTTGTCCACCGTTGACTGAAATATAAACTTCATGTCAGCTGGTTGGAATTCGGTTGTTTTAACAGGACGCCTTCGGTTCTCAATCAAGCACATTTATACATCTGATTCATGCTTTCTCCTCCTGAGCCTGCAGGTTAAACACAGCTTTAAATTCTGTTCTTAAAGACACCGTTAAAACAAGAAAGGTTGATCCCCATCTAAACATTTGCGACACTGACTGTTTATAGGCCTTTTCAGGGGAGTAAAGGTCGAAGCCACGAGATGATTTAGCCATATTTGGACAGAACAAGGAAGATGGGCGATAAAGAGGAGAGTAAGGAGAGTGGAAAGGAGGACGAAAGCGAGACAGAAACCAAGAAAGAATGAAAGAAAAGTCAGGGATGGAAAACATTCCTCCATTAAGTCCGATCCCTGGCTGAACTCAGGCTGATACCTTTAAACTGTACGAAGATCAGATAACGGCTGATCTGTTAAATCCTTCCTAGCATCACTCAAGCTCGGGGTTTAAGTAGTTACAGGAAAAAATCCACTTTTAAATAAATGCACTGCATTCCAGGAGTTATTTTAGCCTTTGCGTTGTTTTGCTTTCACGTGTGCCCACTTTAACTGTCCAACAACTCCGAGAATAACATGAACTCAGAATTTATGGTCAGACGCTGTAGCTGCGCTGCATGCTTGAGTCTGAGGAACTTTGATTTATGTTGGTTTTTATTTGCGGATGTGCAGCAGTTGTTGGAAAGAAGACATTCAGAGGACGTTGCATCCATTGTGTGAAGACTGACCAGCAGCATTCGTTACAACATAAACCTGTCAATCCATTTATGAGATGCTTTGCTTGGGTTACATTGGATTCAACTTAATTATATTTACACATACAGCACCAATTCACAACCCTCTGAGTGAGCTTTTTGGTGATATTGGCAAGAATAACTCCCTTTATTGGGAAGAAACATCCGGCAGAACCGGGTTCAGGGAAGGCAGACCATTTGCCCCGACTGGTTGGGGTGAGGTTAAAATGGAAACAAAACAGGACAGCAGGCAAAAAACAGAAAAATGACAATTAGTCCAGGCGTCGTCAGACCTTCCAGAGCAGTAACAAACCTGGAGACTTTGGCCCATCAGTTAGTTGTACCTCGCTATTTTCAAAGTGGTCTCCATAAGTTTGCCCTTCACTTGCTAACTACCTAACTGCGGCTGCATGCCGATATCAGATTTTTTATAATACATTATCTAATTGTGTTCTTACAGTAGTGGGTTCCTTCATGGGAAATTCCTCCTAAATGACCATCTGGATCTAGCTTTGTCCAAAATAAGCTAGATGGGCCCAAGCTTCCTGGCTCTGCTCATTGAAATTCCTCCACTAATACACCATCTTTTTCTGTCTGTAATATTATTTGAGATAGGTGCCTCGGTGTCCCATGCAGTGTTGTGTGTCAACTTGCTGTCCAGACAAGATCTCTCGAACACAGACTCCCCAACACCACAGCTTGGAACCAGCTAATGGCCCTTCTCTCTGCAGCATAATCCTTTTTTTTCGGCGCAGGAATTATAAGGATCTGTTTCCCTGTAATGTAGGAAACCTAAGGAGGACAGAGCGGGCCCCTGCTGTCATCAGGCCCATAATGGCCCCTGATGGGCCGTGACTATCTGGAGTTGAACTGTGACCTTCAAAGAAGGGACACCGGGATGTAGGTAAGGGAAATATGATGGGTGAGTGCAGGAGATGGACATGGTCAGCAGGAGGAAAAGGCGAGAAGCCCTGTGAGTGACAAAGGCAGGTATAATCAGGTAATTGCATCAGATAAGATAGAGGAAGAGAACCAGAGGACGGACAGAGGGAGAAGAAGGATGAGGGCTGTCAGAGGCCGTCCAGGCTCTATTAGGGAGAGACAGAAGAGCGGAGACAGTCAGTCAGGTATCAGATGTACGAAGGGGAAGTATGGGAGGAAGATCACTGACATCGGGAAATATTTTTGCAAAGTGATTTCAATGGGAACGATGAAAGCTTCCAAGTATTCTCATAGCTCATTTATCACATGAATGCTGTGCGGAGCCACAGGAACTCACAGTTTCCAGGCAAAACTGCTGTAAAAATCAAAGTTTTCAGTTGAAGTTACCCTGTGTATAGATTTAATGCGAATAAACACAGTTATGATTACATTAATAGTGTATCCTAACCAAGTGTTAAATGCATTTTGTTCCTCAAAAAAAGCCTTGCGATGCAAATATTTGGAATATTTCCATTTTTCAGATCCACGTTTGCTACCTGACAGGCTTTTTGGTGCATTTTCCTGCATTTTTCTGCTGCATGTTTCCATTTTGCTAATGCACTGAAGTTTTTTTCTCGCACATTTCTGCATTTTTCTAGCGCAGTTTTGCATTTCTCTGGTGGGTTTCTGCTTCTTTGTACTGCATTTCTACTTTTTGCTAGTGCATCCTTGGTTTCTGTTAGTACAGTTTGATGTTTTGTTTGTTTGTGCAACATTTTATAAGTGCATTTCTGCTTTCCTGATATGTTTCTGCATTTTTTTTAGTGTATTTCTACATTTTGCTGGTGCATTGCCGAACTTCCTCGCACACTGATGCAACCAAAGCTAATCTCATAATCCTATGAACCCACACTGTGTTACACACTGTACTATTATTACTTTACAAAATAGTTTGGGGGATGAAGTATATGATTTGAATATTAGCCCATCAATAACTCTGCCTATTGTTCAGCTCTTGGTGTTCTTTTGGAAACACTTTCTTGCTGGATCTGGAAACCACACTGCTTTTGGCAGTGAGACCAAACAAAAACTGTGAGGTTGTGGCGAGCCAGACAGCCAAAATAAAGATGAGCTGAAACATGTTAACACACTCCGAAGTGCCGAGATCGGTGAGAATTGTCTGGATTTGTCATCACAAGCGATTCCTTTCACATTACACACCGTCGTGTTCTAACTGGGAACGGAAGAATATTGATCAGAGCAGCTTTAAATCACAGCAGATCTGTTGAGTCACCACTTTGGCTCACTGGTTTATGACTATTGCTAGAGAACTTGTTTGCATGCCCGTGATCTTTACCGATCCCAAAAACCTGCTTCCCATCGTCTTTTTCTCTGTAGATAATGATAAAGGAAGAATATTTTGAAGCAATTTCACTACAATTATTGTGAAATTGAAGCAACAATGGCAAACTGGGTTAAATGTTATTTGGGATAAACCTGGTTTGACGAGTGCAGCCTGCATTCCACACACCTCTGTACAGCAATAAATCTACTGTACTGTATGTGTGCGCAGGTGGCTTTACCTGCAGCATTATAAAGCACGTTTTACCTTCCCTGCACCGGGGTCGACCTCAGGCTGCAACAATAGGTGGTGAGAGCTTTTACAACCTGTCAGTGCGGTTTGGCAGTTTTGCTCAAGTTATTTAAACCACCGTCACAAAGAATATGAGCCTTTGCCCATGTTTACAATAGACTGTTAGTTCTCACTGTAAAAATATCCTCTGTGGTATGCTTTCATGAGGTAGTTTGGGTTACATGCAGTATAGTTTAGGTAAAATGGCAGCTCGATTGCCTCGAAAGTCTCGAAAGTCTTCCCAGACGTCTCCTTAAACTCACCGGTGAAGTCTTCCAGACACTCGCAGGTGTATCCTCCCTCTCGGCTGCGACACCTCCCGTTGTTCTTGCAGGGTCCCGAGTAGCAGAGGTCGATCTCGGTCTCGCAGTAGTCCCCGGTAAACCCGAGCGGACAGCGGCAGCGCAGCCCGTTGATGGGGTGGATGGGCCGAAACAGAACCGTGTCGGAGGCGATGAAGGGAGGGGAGCTGTCAAACTTCAGCACCGACACACACTTCATGTAGTTCTCACAGGGCTCCCGGAGGCAGATGTTGTCATCAAACGGCAGCACCTGGAGAGAAGAAGAAGTCAGCATTGATAACATACATTTTTTCATTTCTATAGTATTTAGAATATGTGTGTCCGTTCGTATGTATGTGTGTGTTACCTCCTGAGACGATATCAGCCTGAGCAGAGTCCTGTTGAGGTAGATCTGCTCCTGCAGCTCCTCCGAAGGGAAGAACATCCCTTTGCCGCCTCCAGGCTGCAGCGCCGAGAAGGTGACGTTGAGGATGGAGCCTTGAACGTCGGTGTCGTTCTGGATGTTGAACACGAACACCGCTTCCCGTTTGGTGGAGAGCACGGCCGCCACGCCGTCGAGGAAGAGGCTGAGCAGCGGAGAGAGGAAGCGCTCCTGGGACATGTTCTCCAGACGAACCGTGATGCTGTTGGTCAGCATGTCGTCGGTGATGATGGTGACGCGCAGCGTGCAGAGGGCCACGACGCGATGGAGGCCGTCTGGAAGAAGAAGAAGAAGAAGGAATACTTTCATTAACTGCAACCTCCATGTAGCTTTTTATAGCATGACAACAATTTGCAGTGTTCGAAAGAACTCCAACGATTGCTGCTTAAGTCAACACTTCGAGATTCCAGCTTCTCAAATGTGAATATTTTCGAGTTTCCTATCTCCTGTATGACCTGAGCTCAATATTGTGTCATCTTTTGTCATCTTTGGCCTTGAGAAACACTGATCAACGTTTTGTGACATCTTATAGACCAAACAATTAATCGATTAATCGAGAAAATCAACTCATTCATCACCGTAATGACACTTGCAGCCCTATTTTAGACAGACAAATCTCAAATAAAAGAAGAAATAAAAGGTCTTTTTATAATCAAAAAACCCAAGAGCAGATATAGCACTCAGATCTTGTGGTAAATTTTGAAAGTACAGGCAGGTATTAGCCAGGGCTACATGACTAATTAACCATCAGTTGTTTGGCTTCGTTATGTTTCTGTTAAAACTCTAACCCTAACCCAAATAGCAGAAAAGGGACCACTAACCATAACTTAGTGCTAACACAGCCGTGAAGTGCTTTGGACTGCTGTGGATTTCACCATCTGCAGCGTTGCTTGGACCCAGTCCCGTCTCTTCTGCTGCCCGACAGCCTGACTTGTTTACTGTGTAACACTTTTGCCGCTAGATTGAGTTAAGTCGTTGCCAGTCGGTGTAGATTCAATCTGATTCAAGGCTCGACTGGGAGTAATTAGATCAGTCTAGGATTTCTGCCCCCAAGGGTGCCGGGTCCACTCTCATACCTACTTCTGGCACAACTGTAAGCTCCGGTGCCCTATGGAGGGACGAACAGACGGCTACAGGCTGCAGAGGACGCCGCCCGAGTGAAATACAGCGGGCGACAGGTGGTGAGGCCAGATGAAATTTGCAGGGGGGGAATAATACTGTTGAAGCGTCGCAGGGAGACGGTTCAGATTGCACAGCTTATATATGTGTGGGTGGGTTTGGGGGTGAAGGGGTCGCGGCGAGGTTGGGCCACAGGTGTCCTGTCACTCTCAGACGTAGATGAGGTCATTTCTCAGGACCCTCCTCACAGTCACTCAAACAGTCGGTCAGAAGGGTGTGGACAGGCCGGCTCACTGGGCTAACCACCGGCTAACCGCTAACGAGACTAGAGGTCAACTCCAACTACATCCTTGGAGCTTCAGTAGACAGTAACTAGACCTCGCCTTTAGGTTCTTGAAGACGTTTCACCTTCATCCAAGAGGCTTCTATAGGTCTAAAGAATCTGATTAGAGGTGAAACGTCTTCAAGAACCTAAAAGAGAAGTTTAGCTCAGCACCTGGACTTCTCTGTTGGGTTTTCTCATCCTTTCTCCAGCTCTGTAGAACTGAAGAAGCCTCTGGAATGAAATGTCTTCAAGAGCCTAGAAACAGAAGTCCAGTTCCACAACTTTACTATTCCTGAAGACGTTCTTCAGTTCTAAAGAACTGGATGAAAGGTGAACTGTCTTCAAGAACCTTAAGGAGAAGTCCAGTTGCTAAACCTAAAAGAGACAAAGTTCAGTTGCTGAACTGGACTTCTTTCTTTTTTTAGGTTCTTGCAGACATTTCACCTTTCATCCAAGAGGTTCCTTCACTTCTAAAGATCTGGGGAAAGAGTGAAACGTCTTCGAGAGCCTAAAGGGCAACTGGAGGTTTATTTCAGCTTCTTGGAGATATTTCACCTTTGTCCAAGAGGCTTTCCTCCGTTCTAAAGAATCGGATGAGAGGTGAAACACTGTCAAAAGCCTAAAAGAAAAGTCTAGTTGCTGAACTGGACTTCTTTTTTTTTTTCAGGTTCTTGCAGACATTTCACCTTTCATCCAAGAGGTTCCTTCACTTCTAAAGATCTGTGGAAAGAGTGAAACGCCTTCAAGAACCCAAAAGAGAAGTTCTGTTCATGAACCTAAAACAAAAGTCCAATTGCTGAACTGGACTCCTTCTCTAGTGGGTTGTTAAAGATGTTTTACATTTATTTAAGAGGCTTCTTCAGGTTTAAAGAACCACATAAGAGGTGAAACATCTTCGAGAGCCTAAAGGGCAACTGGAGGTTTATTTCAGCTTCTTGAAGATTTTTCACTTTTGTCCAAGAGGCTTCTTCCGTTCTAAAGAATCGGATAAGAGGTGAAACATCATCAAAAGCCTAAAAGAAAAGTCTAGTTGCTGAGCTGGACTCCTCTTTCAGGTTCTTGAAGATGTTTCACCTCTCATCCAGCTCTGTAGAACTGAAGAAGCCTCTGGAATGAAATGTCTTCAAGAGCCAAAAAACAGAAGTCCAGTTCCACAACTGGACTTCCCTTTAATATTCTTGAAGACGTTCTTCAGTTCTAAAGAACTGGATGAAAGGTGAAACGTCTCCAAGAACCTAAAAGGGGAAATCCAGTTGCTTTCTACTGAAGCTCCGAGCAATGCAACGACCTGCATGACTGTAGAATCTACACAGACAACTCTGACTACGCCAAGATTAATAACTCACAATATGGAGTAACATGAAGCTCAGTTAGTTTCATGCAGCCGAACATCTGCTGGCTCAGTGCTGAGGGGAAAAAATCAAGACGGAATCACGCACTGAAACCCAGGCACAGATTTCCAAGTCACTCTGCAGGACGGTGACATTCAGCAGCAGCTGTGGTATACTGGGCTGCTGTAATGTGCTGCTCATTCAACGCGGCGCTAACAGACGGAGTGTGTGTTGGCCGCTGTGTTTATTTCTCCGCAGCGCTCAACACCTGTCTCTCACCGTGTGACTGGGAATACAATGTTATCCCACTTGCCGTCACACATCCATCACCTGGCACACTTGAATACGCACATCCTGCACGAAGGCCACACAATGAAGCAGGGGAGCTATACTGTATGCACTCGTGATTTAGGAATTAAATCCGTCGACTGAACACACACATACGCTCGAGTCAAAACACTACACAGGTCACATCATCGAGCCGAGTGGGTCCTGACACAATCTGTTACCACTGACGCCAAACCAAACACGACAGTTTAACTCCGTGCAGCACAAACACAACTTTTAATTTACATTTATATACTCCGGCTCATATGCTAAGCAGTCTTTTTTTGCTCATTTTTACTCACTGTGGGCTCATTTTTTACTGCAAAACAAAGTCCTGCACCTCTATGGAAACAACACAACCATGACTAGAAGTAGAGGGAACTCAAGAATGTCTTCTGTGCCATCTGATAAAGTTAAAATGGCATAAATGAGGAAAGAAGAAAAACGGAAGCTGCAATTTGTTGATTATTTAGTTTTATAAAAATCAATAAATAAACAAATGAATAAATAAAAACTGTCATTAACATTTTTCCAAGTGCCAACATGTGGTAGAACTACCTGAAAAAAATATATACAAGCATTTAACATTGCAATTTATTTTCCCGTTTTTCTTCTCTTGGCTCTTTGTAAACACAGCCTGCAGTTCAAGCGATTTCAGCCAAGAGGTCTCTGAATTTTTGCCGTGTGCTTGTTGGTGGCAGATGAGTCATGTAAGGATTGACGGTTGCGGCACAGAATGCAGAATTTTTTGTTTTTGATAGAATTTGTTAAGCACCAATTGTTTATTTTGGTCAATTTTTTTAAAATGAGACATGTCAAATTTTAAAAAAAAAGAAAAAAAAAGACGAAATTGCAAGTTTCAGCTTAGATTTGGATGTTTTCTGATAGAATAAGTTAAAAGTTGAGAATCTAATGGTGTGATAGCTACATTTTTTATTTTTTTATTTAACATGCCTTCTAAAGTTATTATTCCAATACAGGAAGTAATATACAAATCATGCATTTATCAGAGAGGTATGGATCTTAGGAGGCTCTAGGAGGCTGCTATGACATCCAACGATGACAACACATGACAGAAACGATAATAAAAAGCGATAAAGCAGAATTTACGAGGCAGAAATCACATTAGCTGTTAAATCACCAATAACAACATCATCAATGTGTCGTGTAAAAGAAGAAGGCAGTGGCTCTTAGATTTATGCCGGGCTAAAAGAAATAATATTTTAGTCCATAAACCCCGTTTACAAGATAGCTGTTTGTTTCCTTTCTCTTTCCAGTGACATCCCAGCCCTCACTATTTATAGAGCCCACCAGCTGCTAGCATGGGATCACACATACATGCAGAGGATGGGCTGGACCGTGGAAAAGGGTGTGTCACCGGGAGACGCCATGGAAAAAACATTCCCTGTGTGCAGTGATGCCACCTCCAACACACACATGTATGTAGGTACAGACACATAAAGGTTTAACAGGATTCACTGCTACAGAAAGAGTTCGAACCCTCTGAACTCCGGCAAGACGGTTTGAAAGGTGGATTATCTTTAACAGAAACACCTAAAAACACCATTTATCACAGAAAGAACTGTTATATTTTCAACTTTATTATCAACTTGCTCATCTGTGATGCGTCGCTTTATTGAAAAACTCAATCAAATCTAAGCTTAGCATCAACATATTTCAACAAAATCACTTTATTCATCATTTATCACATAAAAATTGAACCAAAATACAGTTTGCTTTCACCAGATTCTCCAAAAAACTGAAAATTCGTCAGTGCAACAGTGAGGCCATTCGTGACTCATCTGCAAAAAACAATCATGCGACAAATAATCAAGGATTTTTTTTTTTTTTTAGCTGGACTGCAGGCTGTGTTTCCACGTAGGAGATTGGAGACAAGTGTAGAAATACTTATAGTGTGTAGAAAAATCATAGTGTTTAGTAAAACTCTGGGATCCTCAGTGCAACTAAGAGGCCGTTAGTGGGTCGTGACACTGACGACTCAAATTCAGGGGCTTTTAGGTTGAACTGCAGGCTGTGTTTTGCTCGGAACAGAACAAGCATGCAAACAAATAAAAATGAAAAAGAAACTGAAAATATATATATTATATGTGGAGCCATAATTTTTTTTCCCAGTATTGGTGACACCTGTGGGCACTTGGAGAGATATTAGACATTTTGATTGCAGGTTTTTTCCACTTTTTGAAAACTAAACAATGAAAGAAACTGACCTCTTATTATAATAATTTTATTTTTCTTCAGTGATTTATGGCTGTTTAACTGTGTTATACTGCATAGAAGACATCTTTGAGTTCCCTCCACTTCTAGTCATGGTTGTTCTGTTTCCATAGAGGTGCAGGACTTTATATTGCAGCAAAAAATGATCCCACAGTGACAGGATTTAAAAAAACGCACAACTTGAGGTTCAAAGGGTTAACAGGCCTATTAAGCCTGGTGCATAAAAGCTGCAGCGCTGCACATTGTTGAAACTGTTTATTAACTACACATACGGTCTTATCTGAACTAACAGACAAGAATCAGCTCTGCTGCTCAGCCCCAGTAATGACCCCCAGCATGTTGTAGTCCACATTATGACTCACTTATTGCACTTCTACAGCAGCAACAAATACAGTTAAACACACTAAATAGATCAGTTACTTCAAACGATATCAACACACAAATAGGTGTTTCCAGTGATTTGCATTAATTATTGACAAAGCCAGAGGAGGCGTATCGGCGGGCCACACATTCAGAGGGCTGCAGTGCAGGTGGTGAAGGCTGCGGCCGTGATAAGAGCCGTTAATGAGCTGTGAAGCAACACGCTGCTGGTCGTGTATCTGGACAAACCAACACACACAAGAAGCTAATAAATGTGTCGACAAAGCGTCCCCGACCACGCTGTCTCTGCGGTTTGTGGTCGTCCACTCCTGCTCAGACACACATTGCGGCCAGCTGTCGCCATGACTGACAAGCACACACAGCGTTTAACAACACGCAAATCTGGAGACACGCAACATGTACGGAACATATGTGGGCAGAAATCTGGCCTTCAAGCTGGTACAGTTTCACTTTCAGGCAGAATAGCAGCGTTATTATTAAGTTATCGTAATCCCTGATAGGACAACAGTTGTGCGCTGTGGAGACACAACTCTGGTGGCCGCCCTCCTCCCAAACTCCCCCCGGTGTAAAACCAACAGCAGTGTTTGGTCAGTTAGCGACAGGACGGCCAGTAAAAGGGCAGAAAACAAACAAGACATCTGTAGCCGCGACAGGTTTCAGAGAGGTGACAAGCCCACCAGAGAGACGCACAATTTACGCCTCTGACACACAATCCTCCTAAAAAAA
>NW_007578564.1:246406-251772 GCF_000690725.1 Stegastes partitus | reverse complement strand
TTTGCCCATTAACAAATCCATATCAACTAGCAGGCAGCTTGTTGTGTTTGAAGGAGCGCTGCATCTAATGTAAGATGTACGTTTGTATTATCTGTAATTTAATAAAATATTGAATGATTAAATGACAGTAAATTGCTCATAAAGTTGTGGTTAAAAACCGTCAGAAAGCAGATTTTTCTTTATGGCATAACTGAGTGTATTTAAAGTGAATTCCATCCTCCTGGCATGTGAACCAGGACTGAGGGGAGCCGAGAGCTTAACTGAACATTGTGAAAATTCTCTCTTTTCCATTTTTCACCCGGCAACGCGTTTTACAGGACGGTTAAAGTTTTACAGCAGAGCAGCCAGAGAAAGGCTCCCGTCGTTTCTGTTTTTTTAAAAAAGCAGCAGGAAGCTCTCTCCCCTCTTTTTCCTTTCAATCTTCCCCCGTCTCCCCCCTCCTCCTCTTTCTCTCTCTGCTTTTCAAATATTTGAATCAATACAAAGCCTGTAACCTGAGCGGCTCCCAGCCAATCACTGGGCAGAACTTCAACCGCTGGCCCCTCCTCCTTGGACACACCTGAACACCTTCGGCCTATCAGGAGGAGCAAACAAACACCGACACACGGAGGGTTTGAATAGTGCAAGCTGGCAACATTCCTCCTGTTTCTTTCCGCTATTCTTCTCTCGTCTCCCTGCAGCCCGTTAATAGGAAGCTCTGCCCAGAACAATAACTTCGATGTGAATTCGGATATCTCTCTCATCTTTTTCCTCTCATGCCGCCGACGTCTCTTTGCCAGCCCATTAAAACATTCGCGTTTCCCTCAAAGGAAGCTTTTTCCCCCCAAACAAGACGTCGAGTCTCATCTCCGTTTGTTTCTGGTGGCGACCAGCGCCGACATCGGATCACGTATCAGCGGCCTGCAGACGCACCGACACACATCCTGAACGCGGAGGGGAAACCTCTCAAGTAATCGCTCAATCAAAGCTCCATCAATCAATCAATCAGAAGATGTAAATCTGTAGAAATAAACTGAGAAAAAAAGAGATCAGTGGGAAATGAGAAATGGGAGCAGAGGGCAGCAGAGGAGTTTAAAGGAGTGACTCTAAAATGAGCTTAGTTCCAGTCACGCAGGACTTTTCTGCATCTCGATGTGATTAACAACAATGACTCAACCTTCTGAACCCCAAAACCCAGCAGTGGGTTTCAAGGGCATGTCATCTTCCAAAACAACACCAGAATGACACCGTTTATCAGCAAAATAAACTATAAAAATAGAAAGAATCATTGGATTTTCAACTCTCCTCAAACTACACACCTGTAACGTACTGCCCTGTCAGAAAGGTTAACTAAATCTAAGCTTTAAAAATCAGGATATTTAACTGAAATCTTTTCATTCTGTTTCACTTAAAAAAATGCAAAAAATAATCCTTTTACACAATCAGAATTCTGTAAAAAACAAAAAATTCTGCACTCTCCTGCAGAACCGTGACATTAGTAGTAATTCATCTCTGACCAACAGTCACATGAGGAAAATTCTGGGACTTTTTTGTCGGAACTGGCTTGAACTGCAGGCTGTGTACACAAAGAGCCAACAGAAGCCAAGTGTGGCAAAAAAATAAAAAAAATATAAGTTGTAAAATATCTATAATATGTAGAGTCATCTTTTTTTCCCAATTTCGGTAGCACCTGTGGACACTTTTTTTGTCGTTTTGCTTGGTTTGTTTTCCATTTTTCTAAAAAATAAATAATGATAAGTATGATTTCGGGCATTTCTGAGTTCCCTCTACTTCTAGTCATGGTTGTTCTGTTTCCATCGAGGTGCAGGACTTTAAATTGCAGTGAACAATGAGTAAACATGCAACAGGAGCAACAGAAACTCCCAAAACTCTTTGGTGTTTGAGGGTTAAAACATCTGAGCTGAGCTCATCCAACAAGACTCTGCTGATGTTTCCTGCTTTCGCCGGATGAATTAAGTGATCTGTTTTCCTCCCTTTGAAACATCAGGTGCAGCTTAAATTACCACCTGACGGCAAGTTTACATCCACGCCTGTCCAGACTCATAGTCAGCAACGGTTTGGAGGGAATTTAATAAAAAGGTATGAAGTGATTTTCTAGAACACAAAGCTGTAGATCTGCACAATCGGCACAGTTGGGAAACAGAATCAAAAATTGGCCAGAAAAGTTCTTTTGAAGAATATAATAATAAAAAAAAAAAGCCCTCTCTTGTCATGAGACGTGACATCTGCGTGAAATGTCGTCATTAACAGAATTCTTGACTTATGGCCAAAATGCGAGATACCAGCATCCTTTGACCACCAAAATCTAATCAATTCAACATCTAATGGCCAAATTTGAGGACCTTCCTCCGAGATTGCAATAATGACAATGGGACAAACAAACGAGCCACAATGGTGCCCGTCACCATCACAGACGGCTAAAAACCCCACTAATGATGCTAATCTGGCTGCTTTCTGATGTGCCAGGTGCCGCTGTCAGATCCACTCACACGCTGTCACGCTTGTCAGATTATCGTATTGTTCAAATCAGATAATGAAACGTCAACAAATTGCAGCTCAGCATCCTGCTGGACGTACATATGGAAGCTACAGAGCAGCTGCTAGCGGCTAACTCAGCCGCGATGCTCGACCGCTGAAAGGACAGCGCCGGTGGATAATCTGGCATTGTTGTGTCCCTTGAGCATCCATTTGCATATTTGAGATGATATTTTTCTAGCTGGGGAGAGGCTGATCTCAGGTCTGTCTGTTAAATGTGAAGCTACGGACCAGTTAGCATTAGCATAAACAAGAAAGAAGGGAAACAGCGGTGTTGAGTGGAAACTAAATCTGCTCACCGGCGCCTCTAAAGCTGACTAATTAACACGTTATGTCTCATGTGCTTGATCGTGACTGATTAACAAATCATATGTTGTTTGTTTAATCCACGACCACTTGACTGATCCAATGGAAAAACCTGTAAATATATATATCTGTAGAATCTGTAAATGGAAGCAAAATGTACACGATTAAAAAAAAATCAATGTTCAGCTGAAATGCCAAGAAAACATTTGCATTTTAACACACATAAACTGATGTCTGTTAGCTATACGTTAAAATACGCGCAGCCTCCACATGCTTGTGTTGGTCAGGGCTAGACTTTATGCTAAGCTAAGCTAAGCTAAGCTAATTGTTCATAGCCATACAGAGAGTAGCAACATTTTTTCTTATCAGACTTTTAGCATGAAAATAAAAGATCTTTTTGCCAAAACTGTGCAGCTTTTTCTTCAAATTAGTGCAGATTAAAGGTCAAATGTTTGTCTGAAGCAACCACTGGAGCAACTTCAAGCTTCAAACAGGCAGAAAAACTCCCCTTGTTTGATATGATAACGCTCAGTGTAGGTCAAGAGCGTTTCACATATTCCCACCTTAAAGTCTGCATGTTAATAGTTTATCTTGGACGTGACACGGTGCTGATTTCAAATGCAAACAGGGGTTAACCAAGGATGGATGATTAACCGCAGGAATGCCAGAGGCAGCAGGTTAACAGACACAAACACAGATTTATGGGTTCTGAGAAGAGAAAAGAAAATCTACACTGTAAAATCTGAACACTCCTTAACTGTTTGTTAACTGTAACGTTTTAAACAGTTTACCACAATTTTACATTTCTTTCCTTGTTTTGTTAAATTAAAGGTAATAACTTGTAAAGTCACAGAAAAAAGTATTGATTTACATTTTAACCATGAAATCACAGGTTATAAGTAATGTCCACTTTAAAAAACGTATTTTTAAAAAATAAATTGTTTATTTTATTTAAATTAAATTCATTTTATAAATTTGTATTTTCACAATTTGTTCTTTTATAACATTTGACTATAAAATTGAGCTACTTTTACTTCATTTAAATGAGCAAAAATATACTTATTTTGCAGATATTTGCCTTTTTTTTTTAAAGAAAAAATCAGGATGTTAAGTACCGCAAAATGGTTAATAATGTTTAATTGTAATTTTATAGTCTTCCTCATTTTTAAATTACAAACAATATCCAGTAAATCACACAAAAAAGTATTAATGTAGATGAAAAAAGAAAAAAAATGGTAGAAAAACTGTAAATAATCACGTAAATAATAATAAAAAACAAATAAAATCAGCATTTTTAGCATTTGACTATACAATTACACATGTTTTATTGTTTGTAAATATAGTTATTTTGCAGATATTTGCATTTATCTGAACAAAAAAGTTTTTATATTAAAGATTGAAAAACAGTAGGGTGCTTTTACACATTTGTTAAATCACAAATATCAAGCAAAATTGCAGAAAAAAGTCATAATTTTTCATGTTGACTGTAAAAAGAAAACAAAAAGAGGCCAAAACTGTAGATCATGTCCACATTACAAACCAAAAATCCAACATAGCGATTCATTCTTTCACATTCTTTTTCATTACTTCATGACAACATTTCTCGAAGCAACATTTCCACACCAAACAGATGAAGGTCTACCACACCGACAAGGCCTTCTGTGGGAAAAAGCCGCCTCACTATCACTGTAATCCCAGTTTTTTTACACCAGGACTGACAGCTGAGCTCAGTCCTTCGCTCGTGTGCGATCGAGCACATTCGCTCGTATCTGGAAGCGCTCAGCGAAAGCCCCTCTCATCTCCGTCCGCGGCCATATTTCTTCCTTCAGGTGATGCCAAGTGTGATCAAAGTGTCGAGGACGGAGGGGCTAAGCTTTGAACACTCGCTCAGACACGGGGAGATAAAGCTGACGGACGTGGAGGCCAGATAGCGGTGAAAAGGGAGGAACACAATGATATAGTGTGTATGCAGTAAGATGTGGCGGAATGAAAACAGCAATAAAGAACCAGAGCATTTCACCTCCATCTCCTAATGCAGGAGGCTGATTAACTACATTGTGCTGCATTTGTGGCCGTATATCACCCACATAAACACTCAGCTGCTGCCGGCTAATTCACCCACAACACCTGGAGGCCAAACAAGCCTCCTTGCCGGCCACTCCAGCAGGATTAGCTCCCTCTTTCCCCATTTTCCATTCTCATAGAGGGGAAACACAAAAGCTTCCTTTCACCCCAGCACCCAGCTCCGAGTGAAGAGGGGAGGAGCGTGGGTGAGGTCTGGGTGTCGGTGTGGGCGAGCCGGGCCTGTCAGAGGGATAACATCCCGACCACAGCCGGAGAACAGGTGGGATTACACGCAGACTCGCTGACTGAACCGGGATCAGCGGCCGGACCAATCAGAGAGCGAACAGGTGGGACGGCAGGAGGGACGGACTGGAGGTTCGGGTTCAAACAGACATTTTACACGAGAAAGACGATTTCCTCCAACAGTACAAGCTGCCTGCTCATTACTAGGATCTGATTAT
>NW_007578564.1:223765-245789 GCF_000690725.1 Stegastes partitus | reverse complement strand
ATATATTTTAAAGTATTTAAATCAGACAAAAAGTATTTTTCAGACATTTACCATTATTGATAGAAACATTTTGTACATTAACGACGACAAATAGTGTTTAATTTGTTGAAAATGTTTTGTTGAATTGCAGATTATATTGAGTAAAAATCACATTAAAGTGTTAATTTACATGTTAAATGTCAAAACCTTCACAAAGTGTGACTGTAAATTCTTACTGTATTTCAATCAACTAAAAAGATTTTTTTAAAATCATTTTATATGTATTGATTTTTCAAGCTTTGTCCTGTTTTCTGTCTGACTATATGAAAACATATTTCTGTCGTTACCTGTCTTATAACATGTCCAGCACTTTGGTCAACTGAGGCTGATTTAAAACGTGTTATAAAAATAAACTTGATTTGATTCAATGTGAACAGCATCATAATTGAATCAGCTCAACCACATCAAGAGCCCCATGTCAGAGGAATTATCTTATTAGGAAAAAATCCCACTTTAGTCCACTTCTGACTCCACTTTAGCTTCAAACTAT
Organism: Stegastes partitus; assembly: GCF_000690725.1. Taxonomy (NCBI): domain Eukaryota; kingdom Metazoa; phylum Chordata; class Actinopteri; family Pomacentridae; genus Stegastes; species Stegastes partitus. The sequence goes on along the minus strand of NW_007578564.1, from coordinate 245,260 downwards.
GCAAGAAATGTAGCGCCGTTTTCAGCCGCTCACACTGTCTCGTCACTCTACAAAACGTACTACAACGGCAGCTACAGTCTTAGACCACGTCCACACTAAGGCGGGTGCATTTGTGAACACTCTGTTTAAGCGTCAGACCTCCGACTTAAAACCAAAAATGCTTGTTGCCGCAGTAAACAAAGACAGGTGGCGGCAGTAGAGTGGAAAAAAGAAAGAAGACGAAACAACAACAACAACAATGATGTTTCTTGACTTTACACTTGTTTGTAAGTCTGATTTGTTGATTTTCTGTGACTACTCTGACTCACTGGATGTAGACTTCATGTATAAGTCTGATATTTCTGTCATGCAATTCATCCTTTTTCTCTTGATCTCCCTGAATTCTACCTTTTGAAAAATCCTCTTCACTGCAGGGAACAACCACAACAACTGCCAAGCAGCAACCAAAATGCTGAAAATGGCAAGTTTTGCTGAAGATCATGCAAAAAGCAGGCTTGCTTGTTTAGTTTTTCGGTAAATTAGTCATGTTAATGCAGATTTTCCACTAAAACACCTCCTGTCTTACTATTTTCAAGGGGCACCGTTGCTGCATCCCGGGCTTAGCAACACCCAAGGCTACTGTGATTGGGTTAAAGAAGTACAAACTAGCCAGAGCTCTTTCTTCCCCTATAGCAGACTGAGAATGAGGTGCAGTCACATCATTCTTCACAGGGCTGTTGAGATAAGTCAACAAGACTTCTTGCCTATTACTGGGCATATCTTCTACAAATTAGCAGTTTGGACCTCAGAAGAGGCGTTTCAGGGAGGTAAGGAGCAGAGTTTCCCTTTAACATGCACAATAAAGCAGCTCTATAACCCACTAGAGCTGCTTTTTCCATCAGCCACACATCTGTAAGGTGCAGCCCGGCGGGCGGAAACCCTCCCTGCGCTGTGACGCAACAGTTTGAAACCTTTGACTTGGCACACGAGGGAGTTCAGAAGCCCGCACCGCTGTATCAACTTCTCCTCCACCTTCACCTTTAAGAAGAATGGACTTTCACAAGCCCTCCACAAGTGCCCTTAGTGGCTGTACTTAAGCAGAGCACTCAGGGGCATCGAGTGCCAGGCCAAGAACCGACCCGGCTAGAATATCTATGTCCCATTTAGGATCCCTGGGAGAGAAGGGTGAAAAGAATAGAGGCACTGTTCCCGCTCAGACAATGCTAAACGAGCCCGGATGAGGAGGCCAGACAATGCGAAACGAGCCCAAATCAACGGCCGGCTTGTCTTAGTGCTCGAGGGTTGACTGGCATTAGTGCACTTGTTAGCTCATCGCCTGCTCCTCCGCTGCCAAAAAAGAAAAAACTAATTAATCACACGGAGACCTTGATCAGTGAACTGCAGATGTAGACATGAGATCGAAAGCACAGATGGAGGAAGCAAAGGCATCGGGTTTGTTGTTGTTGGGACGAGGTTTTGGATGATTCGGGACCGAGAAAACTCACCCAAACAGTGTAAATCAATGAGAGCTAAATTCTTTGTAATTGGGCGAGCGTCATGCGTTCTGTGGGTGGCTCGCCCAAACTCAATTATAACATTTCAGAGCATAACACCAGTTGTGTTGTACGATATCAGGCGAAGACCTGGAACCATAAAGCACCATTAGCCGGCTAAATGCGCGTGCAATCACTTTCAGATCTCTTTCAATGCATCCCCGCTTTCATAATTGATTTTAAACCACTGTTCGCTGCTCCCTTCTGGGATCTGCGTCAGCCCTCTTTCTTTCTCTGAACTCTGTCTGTTTCCTGAGCCGGCTAATCAAGTTAAAGCTCCTCCACTTCCTCTTATTAAAGGTTCAGAGGTCACAGCTTCCAGGTGTTGCTCGGCTCTGTTTCCACCAGATGATACGGCGGCGACGCAAAAAAAAATAAAAAGACCAAATCCCCTCAGGGCAACAATGCGGGCTGAAGTTTTACCTCACACAGTCTGAAGGTGAAATTAACAAGAACAGATTCAGCTTCTCTCCGTCTCGTTCTGACACCTGAGAGACAGTTTAATTGAAGACGTTTATTACGAAACGTAATTTACCCGTCATTTTTAATTAATCGCTCGGTATCTCTCAGCGATCTGGCGGTTAACGTGTCATTAAGACCTGCACAATTTGTTTTGCGCGCTACCCGTGATTTAATATCTGCAGACGACTGACCCGAGTGCAGAGATGTTGCGGAGAACAAATTGAGGCGTAGATCACATTACTGCGCTCCCGGAGCACAAGTTGGAACTCGCGCCGCGAATTACCTCCAATAGGTGGTTCTTGACATCATGTAAAAACTAGAAGGAGCATCATAATGGCCTGCTCGGAGGTGAAAGGAAGCAGAACTATGAGTTGCCTTCGCTCCGAAAACCTGTTTGGGTTGGTTTCTCTGTTTGCTTTGGTTCAACTCGGGCAGGTGTGAAAGCGGAACACTGACCTTTTGGTTCACAATAAACAACCGTCCTCCCATGCGGACTCTGCAAGACTTCAGGTAAGGCATCATGGGTTAAAGGGTTCAACAAGAAAATAATTACCCACCTATTATGAGTATAAGACGCTTCTTTTTCATCGTGCTTCTACCTGCCGTCCATTATTTGTGACAGATAAAGTAGAGGAGCATTGATTGATAATGCTAACGAGCAATAAATCCATTAGAATTTATGGCACCGAATAAGCATAAGGTGAAGTAAAGTGCAACGGTACTTGCTGTGAGTCTCCAAATTTGGATTTTTGCATTGAAATTGCAGGATAATATCCCCAGAACTGTCAGCTAAAAGCCACGTTTTTATCAGTTATCATTCACATTCGAACAATTGGACAACTGGAACAATTAATCAACCTATTGTCAACCAATAATCAATGTATTAATCAGCTTGAGATCTAAATTTTCTGACTCCAGCGTCTTTAAATTTGAATATTTGAATATTTGTGAACTGAATCTATTTGTATTGTGGACAAAACAAGACATTTGAGGATGTCAACACTGATTTCTAGAAGTTTTATAACGCAAACGACTAATCAGTTAATAGAGGAAATAATTAACGGATGAGTCGACAAGGAAATAAACAGCATTTACAGCCCTAATTACCTTGGAAATAGGGAATGTAAATGGCAAAATTAAAACAAAAATACTCCTAAACCCAGTTTATTCTCCCCAAAGTAGCTAATTTGCATTTTCTTATTTATATTTTTTGCAAGTTTGCTTCAAAAATGACGCAAAGTTTCATGGAAATCCCTCGTTTTCTTTGTTCTGACCCCATAAACCAACCTGCAGGTGTGAAAATGAGCCAAAAAACCTCACTTAAAAATCACGTCAGCGGCTTTTAAAATGCACGATTTGCAGAGTTCGAGTCCCACATGCACAAGAAAAAAAAAAACACCCACATGTGCATGACAAGTGTTGTGGGGATAGCTGGTGTCTGCTGATGTGTCACCATGGTGAGAGGCCATTCAGTCTGTGTGTGGCGGCTGATTAGTATGAGCTGTCTTAAGTCCTCATTCAACAGATCACAGAGAGGTGAAGAGTCAAATGCGCCTTTTTCTGTGTTTTGGAGGAGGAGGATCGGTCAAGTATAACCAGGAATCCACACAAACATATGAAACAAGGAAGAAATGTTGGAAAGTCGGTGGAGCTCTGCACAATTTGCAATTTGCAGAAGGAGCCTATATTTACATGCTCCTCCTGTCCAGCACTCTGCAGCATTGATCCCGTTTGATAACAGCTAACAGCGGACAAATAGTTGGTTAGGCGGAGGGGCGGAGGGGGGGTGGACGCTGATCAAAAGCCTCCTCACAGGTCGACCCGCAGCGCTCTCTTAAGAGCTACCCAGCCATGAATGGCCTAATAGGGCCGGAGTATCCATTACACCGACACCAGATCCAGTCTCTCTCTCTCTCTGGCTGCTGCCTTCCCTCGCTCATCTCTGCTGCTTTTACGCACATCTGTACCTGTTGCATGCAATTCTAAAACTATTTGAGTGGAAATTTAAGCCACCAAAGGAGCAAAAAAGTGCAACGAATTGTATTAAATTCAACCAAAGATGTGATGGAACAATTAATTAAAATGGCTGTTTGGAATGAAAGTATGAGCTGAATGCAAAAAGTATGATTTCTTTGCACATTCCCGACTTTCTATTTCGCTTTCTGTCCTTTTTTTTTCTCTCTCTACCGTCTCGTTCCAACTCTCTCTACTTTCCTCCGTCTCTTTTCCCTCCGAGGAGGTGTTGGGTTACAGTTATTGTTGGTGCTGGTTACTGATAAATAGGGTGCCTAGTTACCAGCCGACGCACGATTGGCTCGTTTCAACAAAGCGGAGCAGCAAAAAAAAAAAAAAAAAAAAAAGTGGGGGGAGGTTGAGGAGGAGGAGGAGGAGGAGGAGGAGGAGGAGGGGGTCGCCCAGGGAAACCATGAGAATTGTGTCAATTCAAAATAGAGGCAGATCTCGGAGGGGATTTGTGTGGATGTGCATCGTTCGCCGCGAGGACAAAGCTTTCTGGGGGACACTGACCCCACCGACACCTGCTGAATGCCCGCCGTGCTGCCCCCAGCCTGCCTCCACCCCTGCTGGCATTAAAGTGGGCCGGTGCCAAACTCCGCCTCCTCACCAAACACACAGCGGAGGGACGGTTTGGTCCGGCAATGATCTCATCCACCAGTCTGCCCACTGAAAAAACTGTTGTCTTACCTCGAGTTAAAAAATGTTTTACTAGAAACCTGAAAGTAGTTTGAATACAGAGAGCCAAAGTGACAAAGTAAATGTTGGTTCTGTAGGATGTTTGTTGCATTAACCCTCTGAACCACAAACAGCTTCTGGATGTTTTTCACATTTTTACTCACTGTGGGTTCATTTTTCACAACAACATAAAGTCCTGCACCTCTATAGAAACACCTCAACCATGACTGGAAGTCAAAAAAATCACTTTTGTGAAATATAACAAGGTTGCAGTGCCATAAACAATTTAAAAAGAAATAAAGAAGGTTAAATTTGTTTGATTATTTACTTTATAAAAGTTGAAAAAAACTGGAATCAACATGAAAAACTTTTTTTTTCAAGTTCCAACATTCAAAACTTAAACTCAAAAATACATGTGGGCTCCACATATTATAGTTATTTTCAGTTTTTTACATGTTCAATTTGCTTCCATGCTTGTCTTCTGTCTATTCTGTGTAAACACAGCCTGCAGTTCAACCTAAAAGTGCCCGACTGTTTTCATGTGACTGTTGGTTGCAGCTAATGAGTTCACAGTTGCATGAAAAAGTTCAGAATTTTTTTGAAGTAAATGGTTTATTTTTAGAGGATTCTTTTTTTAACAAGACATGTAGGATAAAATGATTTTGCTATATCAAGATTTTTTGCTTGGATTTGGCTAATTTTCCAGACTAAAGCAAAAGTCAGACATGATTAGGTGACTGGAAATCAAACTTAAAAATAGATTGATTGTGTTTCTACAATTACTGTCGATTGTTTTTCTGATAACATCTGAACTGAAGTAACTCCAGTTGTGGCTCCATTTTATTTAAACAAGCCTTGGACCTGGAAGTGATCATTTAGAAGATGTTTGCATACATGTTTTCCTCATGCACTTATTCCCTCATGTTTTTTAACTACTCAAACTGCCCTGATGTAACTACTGTGAAAGAAATCAGACATCTCCTCCCCTCTTCTTGGCTAACTTCACCCCCAGCGAGTGGCAGGTCCGCTCGTTACAAGCACAGAAAGAATACCTGCCATTCCACACTTTACGTCTGCTGTCAGGCCACGGGGGGCAGGACAGCAGCAAATCGAACACCGAGGAATAAAGTGACATTTTTTTACAAAAGCAGACTGATATAATTGTTAGTTTTCATTCCTAATTAGCCACGGTAAAAACTCCCCGACTGCCTCACCTTGACTATTCGAGGCCTGGAGGCTTGCCTTCAGACCTGCTGTCAGCTTCAGGAAGTCTAGAGAAACACTATAAACTGTTAATGTATTGGCCGGAACTTAGAGGCTGTCAGAGGAAGAGTGAAAGCCAACAATTATGAGAGGATGGCAGTGGAAACGCTGAGCAGTCACATTTACAGGCTTTCAAACTCGTCTCCAAGATGTTTACTTGAATAAATTAGTGTTCTTTAAATTGAAGTTTGGTCCTTCTGGCCCTCTAAACTTTTCAATGCATGATAAAGTCCTGCACCTGGATGGAAACAGCACAGTCATGGCTTGAAGTAGAGAGAACTCAACAATGTCTTCTGTGCAGAACAGCAAAGTTAAAGTGGAACAAATACATTTAAATAGAAGGAAAACTGAAGTTGAATTTGACAAAAATGGAAAAAACTGAGTTCAACATGTGCAATATTTTTCCAAGTGCCTTCGTCTTACGAACACTGGGAGAAAAAATGGTGACTCTACAAACTAAACATGTTTTTCTATTTACATTTGTAATTTATTTCCATACACAGCCTGCAGTTCAGTTGAAAATCCACAGATTTTTTGTCACAGCTCTGCAGAGAATCGCAGAATTCTTTGTTTTTAACGGCATCTACTTATTGCAAACTATTTCTTTTTGGTAATTTTTTTCAATGAGACCTTTAGAACAAAGTAATTTTGATGAAAAATTATGATTTTAAGCTTAGATTTGTTCTGTTTTTCAACCAAAGAGCCTGTTACAGGTGATTAGTTCAAGGATCTGCAAATGCAAATGGCTTATTTTTGGCCAATTCTTACAAGAGACATGTAAAATAAAGTCATTCTAAACAAAAAAATAAAAATTTAAGCTTAGATTTGGTTAACTTTACTGATAGAATGACAGATGAGTAGTTCAAGGACCATTGAAAAGTTGGAAATCCAATTATTCTTTCTGTTTGTACAGTTTCAAATGGTGCGATTTTGTTTTGCTTTTTTTAAGGTTACACGTCTCAAACTTGCTGGCCAGCTTTAGGATCAAGATAGTTAAATTATAACCCTCAAAGGATTCACAACTTTTTATTATTTTGTTCTATTTATCGTGACATTTTGTGTTTACATGATGTAGTCTTCCCTCTTTATTGTAGTTTTTAATTAAGGTGGTTTAGTCGAGCACATCCCCCAAGAAAAAATGTAAACGTCTGACCTGACAGCAGGACAACATTGAAAACTCATACTCTCATCAAGCTCCAAAACATAAATGTACACGCCTCATTCGTGTGGTCTCTGGGGAGAATCTGCTCCGAATGTTTGGCCGATCGCCCCGACTGACCCGCAGCGTTAGTGTATCAGCTGCTCAGTCGCTGTCGGCCAGTTGCTCGCCCCGGCCAAACATTTGCTCAATCAATGAGTCATTCATGAATCCATTCAGCGTTTCAGCAAGTCAGCCGGGCAGCCAGCGAAGCAGTCAGACCCATTGATTCATTCATGCGTTCAGTGGCTCCGTTAGTCACCAGCAGGCTGCAGCAGCATCGGAACAAGACGCAGATGTCTCGACTCAGCCGGCCCACCTGGAGCTGCTGGCAGCCAGCTGAACTCTTGATGTTTCTATCCTCCCCTGGCTCCGTGCCGCCGCCGTCACACATCTGTAACGTCTTACTCTTTTCTCTGTTTGGACCACAAATAAAGCACCGTGGAGGGTAGCTCAGGTGCACTTTATGATGCTTTGAGTTTTACGGGGCGCTGCTGGGTTTTACTATCTGGGGTAGTTTTAATCCCGGTGCAGAAATTAGAGCGCAAACTTCAAGAAAAAGTGAAAGAGACATTGGAAATCTTTGAGGAAGCAGCACGACTCCCTCGGAGCGTCGGCTATAATAGCACGCCGCTATAAAAAGCTTTGAATGGAGCTCTTAACATTCCATTTACAGCACTGTTCTCTGTGTGTAAGCAAATGTGGCCACGATGGGGGTTGCAGAGGTAGAAGGAAGAAAAAAAAGCGGTGTAACAAAGAGGCACGGTTGAGCGGAGAGGAATAATTCCTTCTCACCGGGAGTTTCTTTGAAGTCAGAAAAAAAAAGGAGGGAATGTGAGGGCAGAAGAGGGAATTTTCTTCCCCCCCTCTCAAACGACCACCTCCATCCTCTCCCTTTCCCTTCTTTCTTCCCTTTCACTTCACCTCATTTCACTCTCTTGAGCTCCATCCATCCCGTTCAGCTCCTGTCTCCTCGCCCCTGCATCCTTCCTCCTCCGTTTACCTCGCTGCCCGCCCCTCCTCTGCTCCTCGGCAGGGTCACTTAAATGTCACCGTATTGTGCCGGGTGACACGGATGACAAGAACGGTGCGTGATAATGAGTCAGCTTCGGGAAAGAAAAGGAGGGAGGCAGGGAGACGGATCGGTTTCTCTCTGCTGTATTTCACTTACTACGCGAGGCAGCGGGGCGTAAACAACTGGAAGGAACAACCACCAGAAGGAAACGGTTACTTATTTATTTTCAAAATCACTTGCAAAGTAAGTCAAGTGATCTAAAAAAATAAAATAAAAGTGCATTGTTGTTATTTTAAGGGAAATGTCAAAACAAAAATACAGAATCTGCTCTCATATGGATTCACATTAGAACTTAATCTTTCATTTTGGTGACATTAATTGTGTTTATATGGTGTAACCAACCAGGCTCATTTAGACTTCTATAAAACAAATAAAACTCTTTCTGAATTTGTACATAATGTAAAACTACATATGCAGTTAAGGAAGCATGTGACAGGAGGAGCAAACATCTACATCAAGGCAACACCTTTTCCTGAGTGTTGAGGCATGTTATTGTATAATCAATCCATTATCTATACACCGCTTAATCCTCACTAGGGTCATGGGGGGCTGGAGGCTATCCCAGCCGACTCAGGGTGAAGGCAGGTTCACCTGGACAGGTCACCAGTCTATCACAGGGCTACACTTAGAGACAGACAACCAAGCACACTCACATTCACACCTACAGACAATTTAGAATCACCAATTAACCTCAACATGTTTTTGGACTGTGGGAGGAAGCTGGAGAACCTGGAGAGAACCCACGCTGCACGGGGAGAACATGGAGACTCTGTTATTTTATAATAATTGCCAAATTGCACCATTCATCTGAGCTAGAAATTGTAAAAACTGAATCAAATCTCGGCTTACAATCAATAAAAATACCGTCTCCTGCACAGTATTGACAGTTTGCATGAACAGGATTATGCAAAAAAGAAAAACTTCTACACATTCAGTTGTGACCAAGAGTTAAATGACAAAAATTACGAAGCTGTTTAACCTGAACTCGGCTGAACTACAGGAAATGTTCACACAGAGCCAAAAAAAGTTAAAAAGCAAAATAATTCATTGTCGAGTCACCATTTTTCTAGTATTGGTTGATTGTGAACCTGTTGATTCCAGTTTTTATCAACTACTGTACAATAAATAATCAAAGAAATTCATCTTTTGCTTTTTCTTTGTTTATCATTTATGGCATTCAAACTTTTCATCCTGCACAGGAGACATGTTTGAGTTCTCTCTGCTTCTAGCCATGACCTAGTTTTGACAGAAAAGGAAAACAATGAAGTGCTTAGCAACAAAAGTAATGAAAAAAGAGAAACGAGAGGATAAAGCACATGTGAAATACGCTGATGGTTGTTTCTTACAGTGGCTTATTATATGTTAAATATATGTTCTATATGTTGTTAGGATGAGGGTTGGAGAAGCAAAAGGTAACATTTTTACATGAATAATTCTCTATTTTAGTGGTAATCAATGCTAAACAAGACACTAGAAATGAGCAAAACCTGTATTTATCTTAAACAATCCAGCTCTGCTAACTTCACGCAGCTTCTTCTAAAATGACAGAACACACAAGTTTCACCGTCTGTGGGCCACAACACGATTCCTGTCACCTTAAATTACTCTCCAGCTCCACGCCGCTACTCCCTCCCTCCCTCCTTCCTCTCAGATGTGGATTTATTAGGGTGGGGAAAACTGTAAATTATGACTCAACCTGCAGGGACACGCCCCGACATCACACAGATATTCGCTCGACCCCCAAAGAGACAAATTTTCACGATCCTGTGAGTTACGGTCTCCACCTCAATCAAACAGAAAATGTCATCGCTCCGGCAAGAAATGAAGGTTATTGAAGTTTTTTTTGGGGGGGGAGAGATGTGCTGCGACATGTTTCTGATGCTTTCAAAAAGGAGGAGGGGACGGATTGTCGGTAAAAAGGAGACGAGGAGGGTGGTCACTGTTAAAAGACGAAGGTTCCTCTGTTTACATGTAAAACCTGCTGACAAGAAGAGGAAGCGCATCAGGTGCTTCGGGTGTTTCTTTTGGGGCAGTTTGCAGAGTTTTTATGTACATCTGAATCCAAACAGCTTTCATCAGCACTTCTGCAGACCTGCATGATCCTACATGCACTCAGAGGCAGCTCTCTCTGTCTCCTGCCAGGTTATGAGGATGTTTCGCTTTCAGGTGAAGTCATTCCTGCGGTGCAAACTGGAATGCCCAGACTATGAAGCAGTCTGTGAAAGAAAGTATAACTCTGACACAAACAAATGTGCACCGAGCGAGTGTGTGTTCTCTATTGATCCCCAATCTGTGTCTGGTAACCTCGTGGTGGTTTAATCCAGGTGGGAGGTCCGTAGCTTTGCAGTGTACAAGAGGGAATTAAACTACTTTTGGACAGAAAGTAGTGTGTTCAGCTACTATTTGTGGATACACAAGTGAGAAAAACACTTGTGTTTTGCCATCAGAAGGCCGTACTACAGTGGTGTATTCAGTTAAATGCTAATGTCAGAGGGGACCACAAGTTGCTGTCACTTTACAGACCTTCCCCTGCTTTGTTGAATTACAGATAACATTTAGTAAAATCACAGAAAATAAAGTTTTCATTCACATATTAACCCTTAAAGAAAAGATCAGAGTTAACATGAACAGTCCCCACGGTAACAAAGGGCAGTAGTGTGTCGCTATGGACACCGATCTACTGTGTATGTATGAAATGGAGTCCTCCAGGTGAACAAGAAAGTAGTTCAACAACAACAACTATGCATCGGTGGTGTTGGCAAAAGAGTACAATCAGGGATTATAGCATGATCTCTGTGTAAAAGGGGCTTCAGTTTAGCATGTTTTTATGGTAAATGGTAAAAGGTCTGCACCTATATAGCGCTTTTCTACCTTAGCGGTACTCAAAGCGCTTTACAATGTGTTTCTCTTTCACGCACACATTCATACACCAATGGCGACAGAGCTGCCATGCAAGGTGCTTGGATGCCATTGGGAGTAACTTCAGGTTCAGTGTCTTGCCCAAGGACACTTCGACTGACCTTGCAATCAGTGGACAACCGCTCTACCACCTGAGCCACAGCCGCCCTGTGTTATGTTAACTTCTGCACTAAACACAAAGTCCAAAGGAAGACGATGGACGTGAACCAAAAAGTAAACCAAAGTATCGGGTTGATTTTTTTTATTCAATGAGACAAAAAGCTTGAGTATCGTGGAAGTCGGTTTAATTGTTTTTCTTTGTGCACAAAATTTCATGGCAATTCATGTGATAGTTAGCAGAAGACCAAAGTGGAGAACCAGCTGAGCCACCACTGCCATCCATAGAGACACACAGCTAGCCACAAAGCTAGCTAGCTGCCATCATTTAGCTTAGCATGATTGCTTCTAGTTTGTGAGGAAGAAACCAAAACTTATGAGATTAACCCTACTCAGGACTTTTGGGGTCTTTTGGACCCCAGGCCATTTGGTTTAGATGACAGGTATGTTGTTTTTTTTTTGTTTTGTTTTGTTTTGTTTTAAATGTACAAAGAAGGACATTTGTCATGCATTTGGAACCAAAAATACATCAACTTATCATAAAATGTATCTAGCATAGTATAAAAGTCTATAATGAAGACCAACAAACATTTTGCACATATTCCTTCTTGGGGTCCAATGGACTCCAAAAGACCTACGATTGGCAACATGAAAGTCCTGAATAGGGTTAATTCATTCACATGTCCTACTCTCTGTAGATATTTTTGTCTGTAAGGCCTCTAAAACTGCAAATAGTAGCACAAACATTTGATTGTAATCTCTGTGGGGAACCAGCAACAAGAAAAACGAGGTCATCAGTAAGAATCTATAATAAACATGTTCAATTGATGACGAGATGTGTAAACTAGCCATAGAGTAAGCGAAAAAGAGCGATAATGACAGAGGATAAACACACAGAGTGATAGCGCTGCAACGCAGGACCGATCTGCTTACGCAAAGCCAGAGGTATGCCAGTGTGTGATGCCTGCCCACAGCTGCTGTCATCGCTTTAGTAATAATAGGCCATTTCCACTTTATCAGCCCTGCAGCCTCCTGGACCCCACCGACGGAGTGACTGCACAGAGCAGGTATGGATGGGAAAACACTGCTGAATGCGCTCCTGTAAACATGCGAATGTGTGTGTGTGGCCAATTAGGATCATCCCGGCTGTAAAGCAGCTTCGCCCCTGTAGCAAAACCACAGCAGCAAACCGCAACTCTCCCCTCTGATTTTATGGAAACTGTCTCACAAGACTGACAGGCCTTGACTCATATCAGAGTGTCGTCATCACATACAGTCGGCATCATAAATAGTCAGATGGTGCTTCGTTGAGGGCTGCACCGGACATATTTTGCCTTTCTGCGATATGAAACAACGCTGGAATTTACACCAGATGATTCTGGCTGGAAAGAATGATTAATCCCTGAATGCTTTGAGTGATTTTCTAGGGAAGCACATCGATTCTCTAACAGTTTGGAACCTTTCTCATACGCTGTAACGCGAGAAAAGGCATCCAATAGAGATTTTCGCAATAGAAGGCATTTAGATCTGGCTTTGCACTTGTCATTCAGAGCTTTGTGGCATTGATTTATGTACTTAAATTGAATTATTTGTGTCGTTTCACCAGCTGAGTGCCTGTTTTTCATCTTGCGTAGCCAAAATATTTCCATTCAACTGACTAGAGTGCACAAATATGGTGGCCAAAATGATAACCGCACCTATTATGATCAACACTGAGACCACAATCAGCTTCTTTATCACAATTATTCACTGACTTTAGAGATAAAACACTTTTATTGCACTTACACATTGAAACAAACAGAGCACTGCTTTCACTTTTATGTGCTACATTCCAGCTAATGTACAAATCTGCATCAAAATAAGACTTAAGAGCATCTCCTCGAGGCAAAACATAAATAAAATTGTACTCAAAATGCCCAAACTTGCTGAATAGCTGCTTTTTGACACTACAATTTACTGATGTTCCCTAAACGTCTCACATGCAGGCTGCAAAAGAAGCTACATCGGCAGCTGTGCACAGAGAAGCCTCTAGTTTCCACTTGGTTCCTGCAGTGCTGCAACATTAAAAGAGTGAAATAAGGTGTTCTAGTGTCAAATGTACACATCAATATAGCAGTCAGCCACATTTGTCTTAATGTGAGAGATCAAAATTGTGATTGTACACACTATTTCATTGTTTGTGCAGCTCTACAAAGAGTTCTCTTGTTCGGTCAAGCGGGAAAAAGTGTTTGAGAGCTTTGCAATATCAACACCGAAACGATAAATCATGCAGCCCTAATACCTTGTGTGTGAAAGGTGTGCAAAGGGAAACAAGGGAGCAGGGGAGGAAGGTTTGTATCAGCATGCCTTCACTGACCTTAAAACACACCTTGCAGAGTAAACAAAAGCACAAAGTGTGGTCACAAGTCACACAAACTTAAGTCACAGGAAATCCATTGATTTCTTATGGAGCAATCTGAACAATCAGAAAATAAAACTCGGCAAACTCGTAAACCAGATTTTCCCGACAGCGCGTACAGTAACTCTTGTAGCGACAGACATCCAGTCCAGATGGGCGCATTAGTTACCGAGCCAACTATTAGGAGCAGCCGACTGCTACTCTACACTCGTGTTTATGTGTGCGTAGGTTTGTTGATGGATGTGTTGGAGGGCAGCGGTATGTCGGACTCTGAGAGCCAGCTGTCGGCTCTGGACCCTTGATAAGTGTAAAGCACTGGACTCTGGAGCTGAACCAACTCATTCCTCGCATCACACACGTGGTTGAAGCGTCTACGCTGCACATGTGGCCCGAATGCCAACCTCTGAACACCCGAGAACGACGGAAACCGGTCCGTTGAGTTGCTCGACGTATTCAACTGGTGGTTGTTTTTTCCGTTAATTAAAATCAACTACAAACACCGAGAGTTACGTGAAGGAACGTGTAAGGGGCTTTCTACTTGTGTCCCAACGTAATACGCTTAAAAGTACTCAACCTAACACTGATCCCCCCGCAATAAAAGGTCTCCATTGAACCTCGTAAGTCCCCATTCAAATGCCTTTCGCCGTGATTCCATTATAACCTGCGTGAGCCTTAACACGTCGAGACAATCACTTCACACCTCCAACACAATGCTCCTGTAGTCCGGACTTAGCCGTGGAAGAGAAGGGAAAAAAAAAAAAGGCAATCAGCATTTAAAGGCACACATCTACACTTGTTTAAAAGCAGAGGTCTCGCATCCCAGCAAACACACACACACGCAGGAAAAGCAAATGATTGTGCACGGGAAGATAAAAATGCAAACGAAGGTCAGCCTCCGGAATGTCAGCTCTGTGATCTTTTGTTTTGTCTGAAGCCCTGGGCGTGGTCTCCTCAGACTCCAATGTGAATTCTCTACCTGGCTCCACCACCTTCTACCCAAACCACAAACCTGAATGTCCTCATGCGCCGAGACACAAGCCTGTGAGTCAGTATTCCAACGTGTAATTGAGTGTTTTGGTTTAACCACTATCTGATCTAACTCCACGAGGATCATATCTCCGATGAGTAACGATGAAAAACAATCCATCTTGGGATTAATGCGAGGCAACAAGGGAAGCAATTAAGCGGAGCCGTTGCGCAACACTGTGGTCTTACAGTGAACCAGTGGCGGCGTTTGCATGGAGAAGTCTCAAACAGAAGCCCGTCACTTTTAGAGATACATGAAACCAACAATGCTACCAGTTCCTTATCTGAGAAGAACTTGTGTTGTTTTCCATCCTGAGACACTATCAGCGTCACCCAGGAGGTAGAGGCAGGGTGACAGTCCAGATGACCCCGCAGTAAGTGGAGGTTAACTCAGATAAGATGGCTGTTTAGAGCCGCTGAGCCCCCCAGGCTGCTACAGTCTAAGGCCCTGTACTTTGTTCCAGCAGCCAAAGGTCAAAAGACCATAAGCAGAGGTCAAGAACTCTGGACCTACGCCGCCTTGTCGGGTGGTTTTTCAGGCTGACGGACAAGATGACACAAAGCAGACGCGGAGCTTGATTGATACCTGCGCTTTATGACGGGCTTCGGAAGAATTTATGGATTGGAGTTTAACTCACAGTGTTCAGTAGATGAGTCGTTTTTAACCCTGACAGCTGGAATCTGTCAACTAAAGAAAATCTTCCTCGCGGGAAGTTTTTCAAAATCTGCAAGTTATCGCCACGTGAACTAAATCGAGGGGCACTCTTGCAAATAAAACAGAAAAACAGCTAACAATTGGCAGCACATTAAATCATTTTAACCAAGTTATACCATTTGACAAATTCCAGCGTGATATGATTTTTCCATTTTCATGGAGTCCAGCTTGTTTGGGCGGAGCTGCAGCTGCTGGCAGAAGCCAGCTAATCTGTCGCTGGATGCACCTGTCGATATAAAACGACTGGAAAACGGCAAATCTGATATGGTGACGCTCAAGACCTCAAGCGTTAAAAGAGTTGGTGGAACATCCCAACACAAACATATAAGTTGTTTTTTGGGTTTGTTTTTTTTTTTGCAATGTTAGGAACTTAAGTTTTTGGCAGCCACATTAGTGACTTCTTTAGAAATTGTCAATTAATTTGGAGCTTCTTCAGCTACTGTTAAATAAGTTAAACTTGGCAGGCTCCATTAGGCTCATTTTCACTCAATGTGAGCCCATTTTCAGTCACTTTGGGCCTATTTCCCTTGACTGAAGGCTTATTTCCACCCACTGTGGGCTCATCTTTAGTCACTGAGGACTCATTTTCACTCACTGTGGGTTCATTTTTTCTTATTGTCTTAAAAAAAAATGGGGTGTGCTCACATGTATTCTGTTCCTTCCGTCCCTGAAAACAATAGATCAACCCTGGAAGGTTGTTCTCCATATAAAAGCAACATCTGCGATTGCCTAACTAATGAGATCTTGGTCGGATGAGCGTATACCAGCCAATCAATCGACTACAAATACAACTAAATCTGCACAATCTGAGCTCTAACTTCACATCCCTTTCTTAAAACTTCCTCTGTTTGGCTGCTTCATTCCTGCACCGAGAGATACAAACAGTTCAACAAGCATTAAAGCTCCTTAATGAGTCGACGGCTGCAATATAGACTTGGAAATAAATTCCCGAGAATCCCGGGCAAAGTGTATCGTGAGTGCTCAGCTTCCTATCGGCGCCCCGTCATGAGCGTCTGCGGTCAGACGCTGAGTGCCGCCATCAGCCTCTAACAGCACTCTGGGAGGGTAAGGAGTTGGCAAAAGGCCTCGGCTAAGGCACTACAAGCTGAAGTGGCAACTGGCCGACGTCCCACTTTGTTGCGGGGCATCTCGTTTAGCACCGAAGGTTCAGAAGTGAAGGAATTCTGCGTCTTTTTTTAAAAATGTGCCCCCTCATAAACTCTCCTTATCACCTAAAGAGACATCAGGAATGAGTAGGAGCTGATTCTTGGCATCGACTTGCAGAAAAGGTATTTTCTAATCAAGCACAAGTCAACACACACACACACACATGCACGCCGAGATAAACAGATCCTCACTGTAACACAAGATGTAATTCGATAAGGGGCTGCCGAGGGTAGACGGCAGCACGTATGTTATTTTCAAACGTCACATGGGACGCAGGGAGATAGAAACGGCCATTGTGGTTTCTGGTGTTGCACCAAAAAAAAGAGGTGTCAGGAGAAAACCAACTGCAGCTGCTGTCAACAAACATGAGAAACTGGCAGGGTTATGCAGAAATATGTAGAAAAAAAGACAAGAAATAGTGTAGTTTTTGCACAACGAGAGCAAAAATTGCACCAATTGTGCAAAAAAAACAAAAACAAAATTTGATTCTAGCGTGACAACTTCACTGAAAACCTTTTTTATTTAACATTCTGAAGGAAAGTGAAGTCGCTTTTACTTCGATGCACGTGAAACTGAAGACATTTTGGGAGGGCGAGGCTGTTTTTGTGTTGCCATATAAAAGGTGGAAGGGATCTTTGTGTGAAACTTGGCCTTAACACTCCAGGGGAAGAGGTTGGCCGCTGCAAAGTCCGCCGGATCGTGTTTGGCACGGAGGCGACTGTACCTGTATATGTGCGAGCATGCTTCTCCACGGTTTACAGATGTGTTATCGAGTACGTGCAGAAGTCACCCTATCCCAAAGGTAACAGGAGGATGTCTCAGTTCAAAAGAGGCATCTTGACATCCTATCAAAGGGCAGAACAAACCGAATACACCTCGGAGCTCCTTCTGTCTACATCTGTGTCTCTTGTTAAAAGACGAGGCCTGCAGGGCCGAACGAAGCTTCAATCTGCACATCTCCGTGCGTTCCTTTGACGTGCTCACAGATGCCTTCATCTGCAGGACCTAGTTTGTCTGCCAACACTGTGAAGCTCCTCTGCTATCGATGTTTAAGGGTAAAGTCCTGATGGTGGGCTCGTCGCTTCGTGTGCATTCACACAGAAATGTCTTTATAAGTTTGTGTCGTTGTGTCAGAGTGTATTATCTTTCCTTAATCTTGACAAGAGAGGAGGCTGTCCGGAGGTTGTAAGGTGACATCGATGATGACAGCAGTTGTCTGGGGAAAGGCCTCCATTTTTGCTCTGAGCCACAGTTCAAACATCCAGACCATGTAAGTGCCTTTGAGCAAGAACTTAATCCACAGACGGTGTTGTTAACTTGGGAAAGTGAACGCATTGACTTAACAGGAGGCAACTAGCATTGAGCAGCTGTTTTTCTATTGATTCGTCCATCCACTGTGTTGCCAATTAGTCTATTAATACAAAAAATTATTTTCCTACAACATCACTAAAATCTGCTCAGTGTACAAACCGTCCATCTTTTTGTTTCAAGTACTCTCATACTTTCCAAGATCTTCTACATTTTTCATACTAAAGTCAGTTGGAATCTCTGCGAACCATATTTCCCGCCAATGCATCCAATAGTTGGAGAGATTTGAAGCTAAAATGATATAAAGAATTGCCTTTGTTGTTAGATTGCTACCAGTGACTTTTGTACTGATCAAAAAAGAAACTGTAGATGCATTAACACTAAATATAACCAACACACAAAGGCGATTTAATCCAAATATACCATCTTGTGAACGTCAAGTGCCAGCTGACAGACATCGAGACAAAAAGGGACAACAATTTGAAAACCAAGCGTGCATCAACAAGTTCACGCACACACAAGCAATTAACTGTCAAGATTACGCCTGTCACCAGCTCCTCCTCTGGCTGAAGGGGAAATGACTAAAACTGACACCTCTACGAACACAATCTGGCATGAAGTCCTGATGCCGAGTCCAACATCAACACTCACAGAGGATCAGTGTTAAAGCCGCAATCAAAGAGCTTTTTTACAAAAAAATGGTGTCAGTTTTCAGGAAAGAAATCTTTTCCGCCAACTCTGAAAGCTTTATTCTGACAAACAGCTCGGAATATCTTCATTTCACCGGCACATCTTGTATCAAAGATCACGTTGGTCAGTTGTAGGAAATCCTCGTGGGTCGGGTTTCTGCAGAAGGGTCTGTTGTTGTTTCGCACTAGATTAAGCAATGGGACTTGAACAGATATTGGTCTGTTTGTGCCAGCGAATTCAATCCATTTAAGCCGCTTGACATTTCATCCTAATACCTGCATTGTCAGCGCCAGCGCCAAGTCTTAATAGCTGTGACGATCGCAGCTCCACGTTGTAGGACTGTTACAGGGAGCAGGAGATGTTCCTCAGCAGTGGCTCAGATATGAAGTTACACCACAGCGAAGGAGGTGGAGGTGAAAGGAAGGATTAGAACGAAAGAGGTGGAGTACATATGTCTAAAAAGAAAGTATTTGAACTTTCCTAACCTCATAACATGATGACATCTTCTAAAAACAGATTTAACAGCTCATTTGTGGACAAACTATAAGTGTAAGGTTGCGTTTTTATTGCGTGTTTCTGGTGACTTCAAGCAATTTAATCGAATACTCGTCAACTATTACATTATTCTGCAACTATTTTGTTAATCGATAAATCAGTTTGGCTAGTTTTTAATTGTGACAGTTCGTTTTAGTAATTTTTTAATAGAAAAAAAGTTAGAATTTTTTTTGTTTCCGGTTTTTTAATTTTGATTTTTTTTTTTTTTCCTCTTCTTTTTTGCCGGCAACTTGATTTTTTTTGTTTTTTGGCCAAAAAAAAGACATTTGAGGACGTTATCTTGGACTTTGAGAAACACTGAATGACATTTTTTGCCATTTTTTGCTTTTTGTAGACCATACACGTAATCTTTTAATCAAGAAAATAATCAACTGATGAATTGATAATGGGGATATTAAGAAGTTGCAGCCCTACTTTAGACTTCAGGAAGCTAAGCTAAGCTAATCATCTGATTGGTTGCAGCCTTACATTTCGCTAAACTAACCTATTTTGTTTTTTAATGCACGATAAAGGACATAAGTGTTGATTTTACAGCTGAGGTTAACAGTTATTTTCTGTAATCTCCAGTACCATCCATGTATGATTCACAAAGTAGAAACAAATGCTGATTTCTCTCATCTGTGCACTTGAAGTTGTGGTTTCTAAATGGATTTAGCTCCGCCGGTAGGTTGTTCATCCTTGTCAGGATCACAATAATTCATATTTGGCCTCCTCTGGTGTTCAGTCGAAACTGAAGAACCGTCTCGACACCTCGGGGTGAAGTCTGGTGAAGCCTAAATGCCAAACCACTCGAGTATCCAAGCAGCTGGTAAAACCCCCAAAAAAACCTGAGGTTAAACTAAGGCTGCATACTTTTAAACTTCACATGTGAGCTGATGTTTTTGAGAGTAAACAATGAACGGAGCAACATGACTTCGGTTAGCAGTGGGATATGAGCACCCAAATGTGACCCCCCGGTATGCAACCTACACATGACCGGCATGCGGAGTCTAAATTTGTCAGGGTTGCTTTGACAACAAGTAAATGTCACGTCATTCACACGCCAGCTCGGATCCGGCGTCAGCACGAAGAAAAGCAGAGGAAAACGTCTTTTGCTAATGCAGGTTTGTGCAGGCATCCCAAAATACATCCCACACAAATGAGCCGCAATTAGTAACCGAGCATGAAGCCCCGGAGTGTCGAGAGGCTCCACATGTCTTCCCCATCTCCTCCTCTACATCCCGCCTCCTCGGCTGTCGCATATGTCATTCACTCTGGCTGTGTAGACCACATCCCTCCACCACTTAACATTCCAGCAGCTGGTCATCGCACATCATGACACATGTAATGTCACACTCGTGAGCCGCCGTCGAGCCGCGAAGCTTCTCCCCCCCAACGGTTCGAAAGACAAAGACGAGTACTGTGTCGTCTGAGAGAGCGAGAGAGAATGAAAAAGAAGGAGAGGTGTGTGTCCGGTTACAATCAGAGGCGACCCTCCACCACCTAAAACCTCGCTGAAATCCCTTCCTGCCGCATGTAAATAAGAGATAACCCCGCCGTCGCTTTGCTCCTGGGCAGCACATGTAGGCAGAATTAAAAAAAAACACAATTATCAAACTCAACTGATACACGAGGTAGAATCCAAAGCCCTGCTCTCACGCATTCCCCCCCCAACTTTTACCCCTGATTTACCCCGAGCCCCAGGCAGAGGTGTTTGCCAACAAACAAACCCCTCTTTGAAACTCCCCACAGCAAACACACACACACACACACACACACTGGCATGGTGGGAAGGACACCTCGCTTTTTCTAGCTCGCTTTTCCAGCCAGAGAGAGATTTCCTGCTGGAATCAAAACACTGATCTCGCTGCACGTGGATTAACAAGTGTGGGAGTGAAGACGGTTCAAGTGCAAACGACGGACCGATAAGAGTTTGCAGGATTCCAAACAAACAAGAGATGAAATATGGGAAAGGAGATTGTGTGAAAGCTGCTATTCAATAAAAAAAAAGAAATAATTTAAAAACAACAAAAAACAAAAAACAGCTGTGTCCTATCTTACACAAATTAACCCTTTGAACTCCAAAACCTTCCAGCCGGCTTGAAAGGCTTTACAAAATCACCAAATTACGCCATGTAACTGAGCCACAAACTGTAAAAACAAAGCGAATCGTCAGCTTTTGAAGTTTCCAATGGTCCTTAAACTACTCAGCTGTCATGTGTCGTTCACCGCCAGAGCACACAACCAAGACTAGGCTTGAAATTGTAATATTGTGGTTTAGAAGGCGTGTTGTCTTTACAAAATTGGCAAAAAAAGACACAATTCATCAGAGCTGGAACCTGTAAAAACACAAAGAGTTGTCAGATATTCAACTTTCTCACAGTCCTTGAACTCAGAAAACCAAATCTAAGCTACACATCA
>NW_007578564.1:216151-219288 GCF_000690725.1 Stegastes partitus | reverse complement strand
TAATACACCAAATAAGTCAACTTTTAAAGGTTTTCATAGATACATAAGACTTTCTCCTACATTTTTATACTTTATATCTTCTACTGTACTTTTAAAATGTTGACAGGATTGCTGCTTTGTTGTAAACTATGCAATAACAACAAAGGAAATATTCTATTGTGTTCTAAAGTTATGGCATTTGTTCCTTCAGTGATGCCCCCTGAACAATTCGCGGGAGTTTTTCAAGCAGTCATCCCAGTTTTAGCCCGTCATTCCCACCAATAAACACAAAAACAGCCACACCAACCAACTTTTTCCTCATTTTTCTCCCCTCTCTCTGCTCCATCCATCAGCCTGAGGTCATGTGCAGAAGAGCACAGGGTCATTTCTCAACACCAACGTACGTGTAAAAACCCCAATCTCCTGCTTTGATCTGTCTGAGCATCACCTGAGTCGCCAGCCGATGTTTGTCCCTTGACTCACGCAGGGAGTCATTTCCCAACGTGCATTCTTGTGCATTCTGTGACACACTTGACGCAGACATTTCGGGGTCAAATAATGACTAGAAACCAAAAGAATGCCGAGAACAAGCGACGGCAAACACAGAGCGGATCATTTAGCTGGTTGAGATGATGCCGCGGCTCAAGAGAATGAATGAAGAACCACAAAATTCACACGGAGAGATAAATATCACGCCCCGAACGGCACGGCGAATTGCACAACTGTAACTGTGCCCCATAATAAAGGGACAATTACACTCGTCTTTCCTTGTAAATTACAACACTGTGGTTCTCACAGGAATGTTTAAAAGTGGCCTGTCAGCAGACTGCATTTCATCTGGGATCCTAAATTTAAAAATTTAAAATAAAACTCGAGTTCTTGTAGAAATCTAATTATGTATATACGTAGAGAGAAGGAGTGGGAAAGCAGAGAAAGTGGAGGGAGTGGGCAGACGGGAACAGAAATGTTAAAAAGCTGAGCTATGCAACTCCTCCAACAGGATTAAGAGCCAAACCCAATGCAGGGAAACGCTGCAAAAAAAAAAAAAAAAAAAGCCCCATGGCGAGGGGAAAAGAGGGGAAGCGCTGGGAGGAGCGGCGGGTGGGGAGTGCGTGTAGCGTCATGCCGGCTCGCAAGCAAGCAGTGGGCGAGGAAAAAAAGAAAAGAAAAAGAGATCAGAGCTGAGGTGGAAATATACGATTTAGCATCAATCATTCCTAACCGTTTAAGTAACAGTCCGCTGTGCTGCAACACCGAACCATGTAACACGACTGCGCCGGTAGCTTGTTGGCGCACGCTTCGTAAACCCCACCTATCAGGTAGCTGCTTTGTGGAGACGGGAACGCTGACAATAGGTGATGCCTNCTGATAACACCTGTGGGACAATGTAGTGCATGTTGCTTTTAGGTTTTTCTCAGTTTCTGTAAATTAGATAACTGAAAACATTAGTTGTCTTTGTATGATGTATGGCATCATAACTGGCATGTTTGAGTTCTCTATACTTACAGTCATGGTTGTTCTGTTTCCATAGAGGTGCAGAACTTTATATTACAGAGAGCAATGAGCCCACAGTGAGTCAAACTGGGACAACAAAGAACACCCAGAAACTGCTTTGGGGTTTAGGTGGTTAAAGGCGTCTTTTTTTTTTTTTTTCTTGGGAGAACTGGGAGTTGCATCGGACTTATCCCACAATCATTGTGTGGTCATGTTGCTTCTCACAGCCAGCGACAGCATCAGCAGACACCCTTCAGATCCTTAAGCGTCCCTCCTCGCTCTAGCCTGTAATTGAGCGTTCAGACATCAGTGGAGTCGAACAGTGACCGGTCCTGATCCCGTGGTATTTACACTTCAAACTCCAGACTACAGCCTGCAGGCACACATGCCCACGTACACAACACACACACAAACACACACACACACACACACAGCTCACACATTAAAGCCAACGGTGGATGTACAAGATTAAGCATGAATGCGATTCTTTTCTCGCTCATTGAGCACATAAACAGAGAGACGAGGAGATACCAACACTGTTATTACATCTGCTCTGTCTTCTTCACCGCCGTGCCTCGGGACAAGGGAGCTCCGCGTGGTGCAATTAAGCTTTCAATGCTTACATAGAAGGTGCTAAAAACATTTTTGCTACAAATGTGTGGTTTGGATTTTCAGAAGTTTGCGAAAACTAAAATTTGCATGCAGGAGGAATCTAATGAGCCGCCTGCAGGCTGAAATCAGAGTTGGGTCAGTCTCCTCTGAGCAGCAAAGTGAATCAATGAACTGCCCAAGTTAGGCTATAAATTATTATCTAGTCGTCTAAATCACAACATGTGGCTCCTAGTTTACTCGTTATTCAGCGCAGGATAAATTCTTTTTATTTGGTTTAACTGGAAAACAGATTAGGATCTAAAATAACAGAGAGCTGTTGAGCAGAAGCTATGCCTCAGTGTGCTGGAAGAATACAACCTGTTAAAAAAGTAATGTCAAAATACTACAAAATAACAGAAAATAACAATCTTATTAAAATGCTGTCATTTGTAGTCATTAAAAGGAACTTTCTAGCCTTAATTATACATGAGGTTATGCTTATTTCTGACTTTTATTGCTGAATAAAGGACGTTTACACATGTGAAAACCATAAAACTACATATAATGTAGTACTCCCAGTGCTTATAGATATTACACACTGACAAATACACATTTATTCATACATCTAGTTTATTTTTTATGTGAAAACGTCTGTAATTATATCAGATGTCCAATTCAAGAAAGAAATTTATGTGAAATTACAAAACCAACGCTTTGCTTTTTCTGTAATTGTCACTATTTGGCATCTAAGTTCAATTAATATAAAACATATTTTTACTCAGTTAACTTGAATTTAATAGCTTCATGGATTTAAAAACAAATAAATAAATATTTGTGAAATTCCAGAGGAAAAAAATCCAAATTGTGTAAAAAATTATAATTTTCTTTCAAGAAAATTCTAAATTTGACATAATTTTAATTTTTTTTTAAGGTTTTTAATGTTCTTTTCTATTAGACATACAAATTCACTGCATGTTTTAGTAATTTTTTGGATATTTTTATGAAATTCAAGAACATGAAAAAAAAAGTTTCATGACAAATTCTGTAAACTTACAGACCTTTATATTAAATAA
>NW_007578564.1:182352-210742 GCF_000690725.1 Stegastes partitus | reverse complement strand
ATGCCTTAATCAGTCCTCTTTTGTTCTATTGATCAAGCGTAATTACCGGGGTTAACGGGGGAGCTGGTGCACCTTGGATGTTGGTAGCAAACCAGTTCCCACAAAATTACACAGCTGAACCGAATTCTGTCAGATTATGTTTGTCATGAATGGGTTTCTGATCATCTTTACAATTTATTTTTATTGCTGTACCGTCGCTTCTTTTCAGCAAACCAATCAGATAATAGGTGGATTTGTCACCATGGAAACCCAGAAAATGGAGAAGTCAGGGTGGTGCTTTAACCCAAACCGTGACATTTTTCATAATTTTGGTACCGAACCAAGCCTCTAACATGTAAAGGTGTATAAGAAAGCTTGATATTTTCCTAAACTAGAAAGCTGTTGTGGCTAAACCTGAGCAGAAAGTGGCTGAAACTCGAAAACAAACAAGAGAAAATGAAACTTTGAGACTGACTAATTAGGTTTATTTCCAGACTGAATAACATTCCCCTGAAAATGTAATTGAGAAACCACTTTAGTCGTGTAAGAATTCAGTTTTGTGTTGGCTGGATTGGTGGAAACCAAATTGAAAAGACAACAACATCAGACTAGAGGTCATCACATGTCCAGATACCTTGAACAGAGATGCAGGAAACTTTTCCAAACCCAATGAGCAAATCTAGTTTTCAAAAACTGAGACACAATCGAAACTTTTTGACCGAAAAGACCCAAAGAGATCTGATAGGAACTGGACTGGATCCATGCCTAAACAATATAAATCCAACACGGTCAGACTCAGGTCCTGGATTTGGCTTTGGATCGTCTAAGTTAAGAGTATCTGGACACCAGACAACGACAGAGAAAACATCCAAATAATGACCCCAAATTCAGACAAAATGCTTCAAGAGAGATAATGGGAGTTCAGGAGGGGAAACCAGAGGGAGTCAAGAGGGACACAATCAGCGTCTTGTTTCTTGTTAAGGTGCTGATAGACCACCGACCCCCTCAGGCCTTCCTCTCCCCGAGAACCTGAGGTCAAAGGGTCGAGACATCAGCGGTAATAGTTACCCAACACTTGACATCAGGGCCAGCCGTAGAAAACAGAGAGGTTCGGGGCTGCTCTTCCATGTGAGCATCTGCTCAATTGTGCATGAACACGTGCCTACATGTACGTATGCGTTTCTGCGGTTAATGAAGAGGTCTGGCCCCCACTGGGACCGTCATGAGGTCACGGTTGTCAGGGAGACTCGTCAGCTGTTATTGACAAGCAAGAATGCAGAGGCAGCGAATGAGGGCTATAAGACCCTCAGATGCTCTCCAGGTCGACCATAAAACACTTAAAAGAAAACGGGACTGCCTGCCTTCTGTTCGAGACAAAGTCCTTTAGCTAAAGCACTGCCGTTGACCAACTGATGAACCGCAGTGTCGCAGGTTCAGTTCTAGCAAAAATAATCAAGAACTAAAACTTGGATTTCCTTGCGTGCAAAGTTGCTATCACTACCCCCAGCTATCATGACTACCCTCAAATTAACTCCAATTATGATAGTGAGTTGCCCCGGTGCACCCCACACCACAACGGCTCATTTGTCTTCCTCCAGTATGTGTGACATGCTGGCAATCCTGAGCCACTGGAGAGATGACAGAGTGACAAGAAAAGAGCTGAGCGGATGGATCTGGCTGTGTTGGTTTAATCTACACGGAGAGAGAGCGAGAGAAGAATAAGAGGAGGTTGAGCAACCAACTGTCAATAGGTGACAGGCTGGTTATTCTGTCAGGGTGTTGGATTTATCCTGCTTGATTAATGTCAAAGCGCTTTACTTGCACAGTGTGTGTGTGTGTGTGCATGTACTGTAGCCGCTCTCCTGCCAGTTTAGGTGTGAATGTCCAAGTGTTTGCACTTGACTAATCTTTAACTTTAAAGAACAAAGTCTGCCTCTGTCTTGGGGAGGAAAAAAAAAAAAAGAAACTCAAATTCTTCCTCCATGACCTTGCAGTACAAACGCCCTCAGATCCAAACCTTTGTCACCGAAACCTGCCACGTGTGAAAAACATCTGCAAAGACAGAAAGGTGAGCCGCTCCGGGAAACATCTTGCCACAAGATGTGCATCAACCTCCCTGCAGTGCACCTACAGAAGCTCAGAAATGTTCAAAGAGCGCAGCCTGTTTTAGTTTTGAGGAGGAGGAGGGGGGAAATCATTAGCGTACACAAACTTGCACTCCATTGCATGTGTGCGAGTCTCAGCTTTGGACGAAAACCCACATCTGCAACAACAAAGCAGCTCAGTTTATAAGGGCGCCCCGCTAATAGCACCTTTTTATTACCCCGACCAACCACTTGCACACAATACATTTATCACACAAACGGCACAAAAGCAGCACAACCGGATCCCACATAGAGCCTGCAGCAAACACTTAACTGATCACAGAGTCAACACTGCAGCCGAAACCTGCCTCTGTCTCCATCAGCACAGAAGTCTACACTGACTCTGCAGTGTGATGACAAATCCCACACGCGGCGACACAAATTTCCACCCTTTAACACATTTTAACACCTTGTTTGACACATAAAAGCTGGATTTTTCTTCTTTTTTTTCCCACAGAGAAGCAGCTTGAGAATTTAATAACGGCTTACCTGTGACAGAAATGGTCATAGGCGCTTCCAGAGGCCTGTCATTGTCCAGATCTCTGCTCAGCCTCAGATCCCCGGTGTCTTCGTTCAGCAGCAGCAGGCTGAGCTCATTTCCAGATTCGAACTTGTACCGCAGCTTATCCGACACATCCGGGTCATGAGCCGGTACCTTCCCTATTATTCCTGAAGGAAAACTGTTGGACTTGTTGGTGATGTAGTTGTTAAAAATAATCTCAAAGTCCTGCAGCAC
Source organism: Stegastes partitus (assembly GCF_000690725.1). Lineage (NCBI taxonomy): Eukaryota > Metazoa > Chordata > Actinopteri > Pomacentridae > Stegastes > Stegastes partitus. Next base: position 207,883 of record NW_007578564.1, on the reverse strand, counting down.
CGGTTGGTTGTCGTTCATGTCCAGCAGGCGGATGTGCACGGTGGCTCGGCTCACCAGCGGCGCCGACGTGGCCTGAACCACTATGACGTACTCAGTTTTGGTCTCATAATCCAGGTCTGTGAGCGCAGTGAGGTCGCCGTTGAAGATGTCCAGCTGGAAAACCTCTGGAATATTCCCTTCCACGATCTGGTACATGATCTGAGCGTTCGTGCCCTCGTCCGGGTCGGTGGCGGTGATCTGGGCCACGACTGACCCCACCGGGCTGTTTTCCTTCACATTAATGAAAAGCTCATCCTTCTCAAACACTGGAGCATTGTCGTTTATGTCTTGGACCACGACGTGAACAGGAACAGCTGCTTTCAGAGGTGGAACCCCTCTGTCCACAGCAAAGGCCTTCAGATTGTAAACAGGAACGTTCTCCCGGTCCAGTTTGCGAGCGGTTCTGATGATACCAGAGTAAGGCTCGATGAAGAAATCCCCTTCTCCATCATCCCCGCCTTGAAACGTGTAGCTCACCCTGCCGTTGGAGCCCGAATCTCTGTCCGAAGCAGAAATCTGGAGAACGCTGGTGTAGATAGGTGCATCTTCTAAAACAGTCCCCTGGTACCTGTCTCTGAGGAACTGAGGAGCATTATCATTAGCATCCAGGATGATAATCTCCACATAGGTGGTGTCAGACTTCTGAGGAATGCCATTGTCTCTAGCAATGATGGCTAACGTGTAGGAGGCCTGGTCTTCATAGTCTATTTCCATTTGTGTCGTGATGGCACCAGAATCCTGATCGATTTTAAACTGAGGAACATTGTCCTCCATCACATAGGTGATGCGAGCGTTCTCCCCCGTGTCCTCGTCCGTCGCGCTGATCACCACCACCGTGGAGCCCACCGGTTTCTCCTCACTGAGCATCACCTGGTAGTTGGCACTTTGGAAGACGGGCCGGTGCGTGTTGGCATCCGTGACGTTGATGAACACCTGGGCGGTGTCGTAGCGAGTCCCGTCGCTGGCGGTGACCGTCAGCACATACTGGCGTTCCTGTTTGTAGTCCAAAGGAAGGGCTAAGGTGATGAGGCCGCCACCACTCTGGCTGGTGATGGCGAAGCGGTTCCTGGTGTTGCCACTGGAGATCTGATAGGTCACCACGCTGTTGACGTCTCGATCCACGGCCGTCACCGTCAGAACGCTGGTCCCCACCACGGCGTCCTCGTTGATCTTCAGCGAGTAGGTCTTCTCGGTGAATGTGGGCACGTTGTCGTTCACATCCAGCACCGTGATGCTGACGCTGGCGGAGGAGGACATCACAGGTATCCCGTGATCTCTGGCCTCCACGCCAAAGGTGTAGAAGTCAGTGGTCTCCCTGTCCAGTTCCTCACTCACTGTAATCCATCCTGTGCTGTTGTTGATCGTGAACGGAAATCCAGGCGTGGTGTCCGTGAGCCGGTATTCCAAACGGGCGTTTTCTCCTGAATCCCCATCGATTGCTTGAATGTGGATCACAGAGTAACCGATGGCCACATTTTCCAACACAGTGGCCTGGAAAGGCGTGCTGACAAACATGGGGACGTTGTCATTCACGTCCACCACTTGCACCACCACCATCCCTGTGCCATTTATCAGCGGAGGCCTGCCCCCGTCCTGAGCCTTAATCCGCAAATTATACTCCCGGATCATTTCATAGTCCAGAGGATTGATGACATCGATCACGCCGGTGGGGGAGTGAATGTAGAACTGGCCTTTGACGTTGCCACTGATGATGCTGTAGTGAACTTTAGCGTTGTTTCCCTCGTCTTCGTCCGTGGCTTCGACCTGGATGACTTTGGTGTTGACCGCCACGTTCTCTGGAATCTGAACGACGTACCTCTTCTCACTGAACTGCGGGTAGTTGTCATTCTCATCCTCCACGGAGATGTGAACGGTGGCGGTGGCACTGCGGGGACCCGGGTCTTTCCCCTGATCGTTGGCTTCGACGATCAGCTGGTACTGGGCCCGGGTCTCCCTGTCCGGCCGCTCCCTGATCCTCACCAGGCCGTTCCGGGGGTCGATTTCAAACACAGAGTTGACTCCTTTGCCGTTCACAATCTTATAAATCATGTTGGCGTTGGAGGGAGCGTCGCCGTCAGTGGCCCGGATTGTCATCACCTCGAAGCCCACCTCCACGTTCTCCCGGATGCTGACCCGGTATTCATTCTGCTCAAATATGGGGCTGTGGTCATTAGTGTCACTCACAGTGACAGTGAGGTACGAGTTGGCAGATCTTTTGGGGGTGCCGTTGTCAGTCACAGTAACTTTGAAAACATGGGTGTCTTTGACTTCTCTGTCCAGCGCCTGGACGGTTGTGATGCTTCCCGTTTGGGAGTCAATGTCGAAAAAGTCATCGGACCTCCTGTCAAACAAGGCCTCCATGCTGTACTCCAGCCTCCCTGCCTCTCCATCATCCGGGTCAGTAGCTTTCAGGGTTATAACCGCAGTTCCTGCAGGCTCATTCTCAGGCACAGACACCTGATAGTTGGGCAGCTGAAACTGGGGGGATGTGTTCACCTGTCGCTTCCCCCTGTGGATCCCAGACTTTCTCTGGACGCTTTCAGATACAGATCCATGATGTTTAGGCACTTTTACAAGCGTCAGACTCAGCTGCACAGAGAGCCGGCTGCCTGCAGAGCTGTGCAAGGCGCAGTGCAAATCCACCTCGGGCTGTCCCCTGTGCGCAAAGCACAGGTCAGTGGCCAGGAACAAATCCCTCTGCCTGAACACCGCAACAAAGTCTTTTCCAGTGCAGTCAGTGTCCAAAAGGGAACTGCTCCGCGTAAAAGCAGGCAAAAGTTGTGTTACATTCAAAAGCAGTGTACCTGCAGGTGAGCAGGGAGTTGCCTCCAGTTTTGAGCGGACTTTAATGTGAACGTCTGGCTTACCTGACGCTTTCTTTCTCTTGTATTTAATAAAACAGTCCTGGCCGTGGACGAAGACGTTAAAATGCGTCAGAATAACGTCTCCAGATGCGGAGGAACACGTTCTGAAATAAACAGACGCTGGGTTCCTCGGCGTGTGCGCGCACTGAACTTTCCGGGACAGACGGATCAGCCCGTCGCGCCTCTCAACTTGGAAGAAACTCTGAATGAATTTGGGTGATAAAGTCCTGTCAAGTTTGTACGTCCACCCAGGTCCGAGCGACAGGTTCGCCAGAAGGCTCCCGGGCTGTAAAGTCTCCGAAAGGTGCATCTCCAAACATCCCGCGAGCGGCGCGGCGAACAGGACACAAACCCAAATCCAACACATCGGTAGCTCCATGCTTGTAAAACCTGCCGAATCCCACTGAAACTTCACCGAAACTCCTCCGCAAACGCATTAACTCTCCCTCTCCCAGCACCGCGCTTTACTTTTATCCCTCATTGTGGAGTTTTAACGTGGAAAAAGACGCTCAGTATCCATAGTCTCTCGGCGTATCCACGGCGCGCAGCGGCTGCGTGAACCCACACTGAGTTTAAAATGAGTACAAAATGGCTCCGTGGCTCTCCTCCTCCTCCTCCTCCTGCTCTCCTCCTCAGAGGCTGATTACCATAAACCTGCTGTGTTCCCCCTCCGGGACGCTTTCACGGGGGAGGCTTTTTTTTTTTTTTTTTTCTCATGGAGATTTAGGAAGTGGCACTGACCGGGTGACCAATGCGCGCAAGTGCATTGTTATTCCAATAAGGAGGAGAAGGCTGGGGGAACATTCCCAATGCCAGTTTGAGAGTGGCTCCCTCTTCAACTGTTGTGTTGGAGTAGTTATGAGCAGTGATGGGACATAAAAAAAGACATAAAAGTGGCTGAACCAAGACCTCAAGTCTGCAATTAAAAAAATAAAATAAAAAGTTAAAAAAGTTGCTGCTGAGAGTCACATGTCATCATCCAAATGAGTGTTTCCAGAAAATACATGAAACATTACAGCTCATTACATCTGTTAATTAGTATATATGATTGTGTTCCTCATGGGGACACTTTCTAAAGGTCGGTGTACTCTAAACGTTGCAGGATAAAGGGAAAAAACGGCCCCGTTTTTCCAAACAGGTTTAAAAAACGAAGATAAAATACACAATTTGATCATTTTTGTAGTGAATCAAACTGTTTTTCCTCGTTTTGTTTTTTGAACTTACCTTGTAAGTTATGACCACTGCTTAATGGGTTCCCGGCTAACTTATGGTTCTCCAAAACAGGTCTAAAAACAATCCAAGAACTATAGAATCTGATCTTATTTTTTGAAGGAATCGAACCGTTTTCTTATTCTGCTTTTGGAATTCTCACTGTCACTTAAAAGCACTGCTCAATAGGATCCCAGACAACTTTATCTTCTTCAAAACAGGTTTAGAAAACAACATGAGATGCATAATTTGATCATATTATTCAGCAACCTACCTGTCTCCCCTCTCATTTTTGTTTATGCAACTTTTACTGTCATTCCAAATCGCTGCCTAATGGGATCCAAGAAAATGTTATTGTTCTTCAAAACAGGCTTAAAAACCAACACAAAATCAGAATTTGATCATTTTTCTACTGATTCTAACTTTACTGTCTTGACTTTTTCCTCATTTTGCTTTTGGATCTTCCGCTGTCACTTGAAAGCACGACTAAATGGGAACTTTTTGTCCCATTTTTCCACATTCTTATCAGCGTTTGAACTTTCATGCTCTCTGTAATCCGATCACACTAGGTTTTTTTTTTCTCCCCCTCTTAGAAATAAAAGAAACCCATTTTAAAGCGGGAAGATTCTCAAAAAAAGAAGAAAAAAAAAAGGTGCAAAACGTGATTATTCTGGGAAAACAGACAATCTGCGGATGTCAGACTCCTATAAATAAACAGGGGTCGTGACTCTCATTAGGATTCGTTAAGATCTACAGTGTGTTGTTTGTGTAAAGCCTCCAGAATCATCACAGGCTGAACTGAGGGTTAATCTTGTATAATAGCGCCCCCATGTGGTGAACTAACTTCATACCAACCAACAAACAGCTGCTGCATATTTTACTGAACTTTCCCAAAGATATAACAACTCTGGATGGACTACTAGGGTATGCAGGCAAATGAAAAACGAGTCAACACATCAGATTTTAGGTTTATTTATTCGCTCTTCGACTTCCAGGTTTGTACAATTTGTAATTTGGGAACTCGGATTATCTCCCAGACTGCTGCGAAAGGCACTGGTTTTGTTATTTAAAGGAGTTTCTTGCCACTCTGACGTTTCAAACATAACCATAAACTCACTGTGAGAACAACAGAACATAATGGGAAGTGTATCTTAACTAACTTCGAAATATACTGTATTTTGTTTTTAGTAGAGTTGCAACGATTGTTAAATTAGTTGTCAATTATTACTGTAACTGGCGACCATTCTGATAATCGATTCATCAGCTTGAGCAGCTTTTTTTATGAGAGAAAGGGAAAAATTCTCTAATTCAAGCCTCTTAAATTTGATTATTTTCTGCTTTCTTTCCTCCTTTTTGACAGTAAATTGAAAATCTTTGGTGTGTGGCTCAAAACAAGACACGCAAAGACGTCATCCTGGGCTTCGGAAAACAGTAAACAACATTTTTCACCATTTTATGGAGCAAACAACGAATCAATAAATCGAGCAAATAATCCACAGATTGGTTGACGATAAACATAGTTGCAGCCCGATTTTTTTTCACCATAACTTCACAAAGAAACAGTCTTGTTTTGTGGCATCAATGCAGTGACCAGTGTCTGACAGAAAACCAGCTGGGTTTGAAACGTCGCCACAAAAGAACTGAGGTTTGTATAAGTTCAGGGAAAAAGTAAAAGGAAGACCGGAAGAGTCACGGATACATGAGCAGCATCACAAACAGTAGGAATAAGTGCAGGAAATTAGAAGTTTGTTACCCATCACACGTCATAAATAGAAGAATATTAGAGTTAATTTGACTCTCAGGTGAGTCTGAGTGAACAAAACTTGTAGCCTAGCTGACTGACAACCCTCCAGAACTGGAGTTAGTCACACTTTTCTTATTATTACAATTAAACAGAGCAACTCTAAAGGCTTCAGACTACAGTATCTTTTAAAAACATAAACTACAGGAGACATCAAGGCTGCATATGTTGGCTCAAAGGAGAGAAAAACTCTTTGTTTTCTCCTGATGACACTCCAGCGTGTCTTACACGACAGTTATTTCTAAAAAACACACACTGCACTCCAAAAATGCATAGATCAGATCAAGTGCAACATCATCACAACAGCTGTTTCCCTTAAATAAGCACATTTCAAAGAGCCAGTTCCTGTTTGCGACGAAGCAAACATTAACAGCAGCACGAATTCAATCCAGGAGGTCCAATAAAAACACATGTACTGTTTATTACAGGTAGAATTAGACACCATGTACCTAAAGATGGCAGCTGAGGTGTTGGTACAGATCTGTAAAATCCTCAATTTCAATGTGAGGTTACTTTTAAAGAGTAGACCATCGTATTAGCATCAAATCTCCATCCCAAACACACTTTGGCTGGATAGTGGTGGTTTATCTGAGCACCAAGAAGAAAACCTTATAACACAGACATCGACCCTTTTGTCCTTGTGTTTCAAATACTGTTGTGAACATTTAAAAACTCCTCCATCAGAGGCACCTCTTACAAATACCTGTTTAACAGAGTGTGTATTCTAACCAACAGGGCGCTCTATAGCTAGTGTACCGGACATTTCCTCCACGACCGCCTCAGCTGGTCGGTTCAGGCGTCGGCTGCTCTTTGTGCTGTGCGGCGGCTACCAGGCGCTCTCGGCCCTTCTGGAGCGTGTGTTCGCTGGGGCCCAGCTGGACGATCTTCCCGCTGCCCAGACACTCGTCCCCTTTGTAGAGCACAGCGAACTGGGACAGAAAAAAACTAATTTACACTCCTGTACGGACGATCACGCTGAATTCAGTCAGTCTGGTGTGTTGGCTGTTACCTGTCCGGGTGTCAGAGCTCTGACCGGCTGAGAGAGCGAGATCCACACGGTGCCGTCCATGTTCAGAGTGACCGTGCAGGGAACTGGAAAACACGTAGTCATTGGTGTTCTACGTTTGAATTAAATCTGGTCTTAATAACCAGTTTATGCGTCCTGAAAAACTCACCGAGCGGCATCTGGTGGATGAAGCGGAAGTGACACTCCAACATCTGGGTTCTGACGAGTTCGGGAGGCGGGTCGACCGACAGCCAGTGGAAGCGATCCGTTCGCATCGTGTCGCGGTAAAGATGCGGGTGATTGGTGTCAGGAGCCTGAGTCAATGAGAGGTTTGACGGATTAAGTAAAAGCAAAGATTGTGGTGTTTCACAAGCGACTCCACCCCAAAAAAGTGAGCAAAGTATACGGAAATAATAAATGCAACTGTGCATTTCTTCAAAGGAGAAACAACGCAAAGATGCTGCCTCCTTAAGAGAGTTACATTTTCTGTTTTATGCTGTAAAAATATTTCAAAAATATCTGCAAGTCATAGAAAAATGTACGTTTCAGTGTGAGAGACTGTAAACCTGGGCCTAGAGTTAAGTGTAAAAAAGAAGCTACATGCTTCAGAGTAAGAGACGACTAAAGGCAAGGAAGATTTTATCAATTTCAATTTTTTAAAAAAGGGTACATTTTCTCACCACAAGCACATCTCCAGTAACAATGTCCTTGTCCACCACAAACATGGATTTTTTCAACCCTCCTATTCTCGCCCTCTGGCCCAACGTCAGAGTGAACCAACCTGAATAGACACAATAAAGAAAGAAAATGAAAAGACTACTTCAAGAGTAAATATGAGGATACAGAGGCTGTTAACGCAAAAAAAATAAAATAAAAATACAGAAAACATTCTGTTAACTTCGTGTTTTATGGCCCTTATGTGTAACACAATTAAAGTCACTGTATTCTGTCCATTTGATAACGTATACTTGTAATTTGAGAATGTCAGCAACGACAAACGTACCTCTGTGTTTTCCCAAAACGGTCCCGTCTTCAATGGAGACAAAGTTCCCTGGTTTTGGTTCTAGATACTAAAAATTAAAAGAAAAAAAACAAGTTGTGGAGGTTTATCATTATCTGAGCCAATAAAAAAAAATCAAAGAAAAAGATAAAAGTAAACAAGTGAATTTTGCTGAACTGTTATGTGTAAAGTTTTGCTTCTCACCTCTAAAATGAAGTTTTCAAACTCCCTCTTTCCTATAAAGCAGATTCCCATGCTCTAAAAAACAAAGTTTGATCATTAATTGGGATTATTGTGCATCAAATCACATCATATATAAAATAAACACGTCGTTCTTAACAGCTTTGGGTCTCGTGCACACCTCCTTCTTCTTCAGCACATGGTCAAACCCTGCCTCAGCAGCAATCTTCTTCACAAACTCTTTGGTGAGTCCGGCGAGCGGGAACATGGTTCGTTTCAAGGCTTCTTGTGAGATCTGACTGAGGAAGAAGGTTTGGTCTTTGAGGCGGTCGGCTCCTATGTACAACCTCACAGCTGGTAAAGAATCACAGACAAATGAGTTCAAACAAATATCAAGCAGCGGAAAACAGAGATCAGGAGCACAAGAACAAACCAGGAAAAGAGCTGCAAGTTTTGGCGAATCAAAAAACAACGCAACGACAGTCAGACACTCACGGTTTCTGATCTCAAATCGATCCCTGAACAGTGTGGTAGGTGGAGGTATGTGTGGCTGCTGGAAAACCTCGTCGTCTTCCTGGGACGTCCTGGCGTAGTGGCCCGTTGCCATGGCATCAGCGCCTACACCAACAGCAGCAAAACAATCATCAAATTTCTTATTTAACAAGTCTTCTGTTCTCGATTCTGGCTTCTGCTTAAAAAGTTACAAACAAATTAAATAAAGGTTCAGCAGCAGAGTGATTTCGCTGTTTGATCAGCAACGTACCCAGAGTGTCGATGGCGTACTTGTGGAAATGGTTGAATTTGATGTGTTTGTTGCAGATGATATCTGGGTTTGGTGTCCCGCCCTTCTCGTACTCCTTCAACAGATTACTGCAGACGGAAGAAGACAGATGTACAGTGGTGGAAGAAATATACGAATCATTTCCAAAGCCAAAGTTCTGATGCAGCAATGTCAAACTATTCCACTACAAGTTAAAGTCATGCACAAAAATAACCACTTTTTAACAATTACCACAGCAGTGATTTGCTGTTATTGCTTTTTTGAAATACTTTACATCCAGTTGTGACACACAGGGACACTAGACATATCTGACATGTTGTGTGATGAACTATATGAGAGGAAACAAGAAAAGACCAGCTCCGGATTGACAATTCTGTTCTCAGTTTTTCTCTAAATCCTTGAGTTTTGCTGACATTTTGGATGATCGGGACATTTACTGAAATGTAACCATGTGAGAAGTTTAGGCACACTTGTATGTATGAGCATTTAAGTAGTAGTGTAAGAATGAGAAACCCTTTTTATTTGCTTCTGTTTTCTTGTGGTGTTGTTTAGGAGCCAAAGCCTGTCCTTTTATAAACCTTTGTTTTTATTTATTAGCAAACTTTTAGGATGGAAACAGGTGTTTTGCTAGTTTTTTCAGTCATTGTTCAACTCCTAAACAGAATAAATCTACTTTTCTGAACAGTAATTTATCGTGGAGCTGGACTTTCTTGGCCATGCCACATGTTAAATCCATTTTTTCTGTAGACTCACCTTGAACCCAGAGCAACCATCCTTTTTAAAAACGGTTTAAAATCTTCATTTTCAGAGTTACGAAAGCCGTCAGACAAATGTAGCTGAGTAAAAAGTCCAATATTTTCCTTTGAAAAGTTGTGAAGGGGATTTATAAAGTCGATGAGAAATGATGGAGATGGAAACACTTAAGTAAAACAGAAGTACCTCAAATCAATGATATGAGTGGATGTGCATAGTTCATTCAAATCACTACAGATGTGACTTTAACACTAATCATTGGCTCCTAATTTTAATATGGTGGTCATACCTGAAAACGTCATGCCAGTACTCCTTGACATAGGACACCTGATGGAAGGGGATGTCCAGGCTCTGACAGACTCTGTAGGCGTCCTCACAGTCCCTCTCTGTAGCACAGGTCCCACTCTCATCCAGAGAGTCCCAGTTCTTCATGAACACTCCTGTCACACTGTAACCTTCACAAACAGACACCAAATCAAAAACTTTAATTTACTAACTGAGCACAGAAGCATAATATTTAGCCTTTTTAGCATATTTCCTCCCTCGGGTAGACTGATTTATGGCTGCTCAGCATGGACAGGTGACTCCAGGTGTGACTTTCCTCACCTCTTCTCTTCAGCAGTAAAGCCGCTACAGAGCTGTCCACGCCGCCGGACATGGCGCACACGACGTGCCGCATCAAACCCATGTTTTTCAATTATAACACTCTCAACTGACACGTTTTTCTTCTTATGTAACACACAAAAATGTGGCTAACTGCTCCCCATTGCCACTCACAAGCGCCGCCATTTTTACGGTCCGGGGAGGAAAAGCGTCCGACCTGAAACGCGCTCTGAACCGGAACCTTTAAGCAGCTGGGAGCCGCAAACGCCGGAGCACCGTAAACATCACGGAGCGGCAGAATAACAGGCAGACAAATAATAAGGTGAGGGGGAAATAGTCCTAACGCACGAAACATGTGTTTTTGGTTCATTTAAAGCTTGTTTTTTGTTTTTTTGTAAAGAACAGGCTCGACGTTTAGCTCTCTATAATAAATGTGGACTTGGTGGACTCCGCTTATGTTCACTGCTGCTGTCCAAAGTTTGCGTCTCAGGAAAAGGGAAATTGGACTTATTACAGCGCTGAGCGACTTATTCTCTATTTATCCCACATTTTAATTACATAAAACCGTGGGAGACATTTTAAGTTAATCTTTTATAATGACTAAAACCAACTTTTTGTCTTCTTTTGTCTGTTGCAGTAAAGCAAAATTCACTGCTTTATTTATTCATTTATTTATTTGCATCTGCACTAACATACAAGAGGTCCAATTTAAAACCATTATACAGACTGGTCAAATTCTGAATACATTTTGCCAAAGGGCTATGGACTCTTTAAAACACACCTACTGAAAACCTTTGTATTTGTGAAATGGAAATTCACTCCTTTTTTCCTTTAACACTTGGACTATATTAGGGCCGCAAGGTGGCGCAGTGGTTAGCACTGTTGCCTCACAGCAAGAAGGTTGCTGGTTCACGTCCCAGTGAGCGTTTGCATGTGGAGTCTCCATGTTCTCCCCGTGCAGCGTGGGTTCTCTCCGGGTTCTCCGGCTTCCTCCCACACAGTCCAAAAGCATGTTGAGGTTAATTGGTGATTCTAAATTGTCCGTAGGTGTGAATGTGAGTGTGCTTGGTTGTCTGTCTCTAAGTGTAGCCCTGTGATAGACTGGTGACCTGTCCAGGGTGTCCCCTGCCTTCACCCTGAGTCAGCTGGGATAGACTCCAGCCCCCCATGACCCTAATGAGGATTAAGTGGTGTATACTTAATGGATGGATGGACTACATTAGACGAAGCCCAGATCTAAAATGACCAGACACTGACCAGTCAAATCTGGGCTGGATTCTCTCAGAGAGGCTGGTGAGCCTTCAAAACACAGTCTTACAGTATATTTTTCAATATTTTTATTTCTTTGCAGATAGACAACATTAGACCAGGTGCCCACCCTAAACCATTATATTTAGATGGGTCAAGTCTGGACTAGATTGTTCCACTTTTATAAAACACAATCTCTGATTTGTGAAATCTTTATTTTATTTATAAAAATGTACAAAGGGGTGATTGCACTGCTTCTTTTGCATCCAGACCGCATTAAACCAGGTTCAGATCTAAAACCACTACACTTAGCTGAGTTAAATCTAGACTAGATCTTGGTTAGATGAGGGCTACATCTGAAAGGATTTTTAAAAAGCAGTAAAGGGAGGTCCTTTATTGCATTTTTGCAAATAGCAGGAAGGCTTCACAAACCGGAGCCTGTGATTCATCGACACTTTAGCTTCACTGGCAAAACCGTCTATATGCAGCGCCCTCTATAATTATTGGCGCCCCTGGTTAAGATGTGTTAAAAGCCTTAAAATAAATTCAATCTCTATTGCAGAAGCATCCTCTCACACTGAAATTTGTAGAAAAATGTGACCTTCAACTCAAATGAATTTTAAGGGGAATCAAAAAAAATCCCAGACGAAGAAATAATTATTTTTCATAAAATTTCACAATTATTGGCACCTCCAACAATTCCTAGGAAATAAATGTAACTGAAGTATTTCTCTCATTTCTACAGTCGTTTACAAAGTTGATCAGAGTATCTAGGAACATTTAATTAGTAATTCATCGCTTCCCGTTTCCCTGGGGTATAAATATGATGTGACACAGAGGCCATTTCTCTTATCCGCTCTTCGACATGGCAAAGACAAAGGAACACATCGTTCAAGTCAGGCAGATGTGTGTTGACCTTCACAAGTCAGGTCACGGGTACAAGAAAATATCCACTCGCCTGCACCTGTCCGTGTCTACTGTCAGAGGAATCATTAAGAAGTTTAAAACGACTGGAACAGTGGTCAACAAGCCTGGACGAGGACGCAAGGTTGTTTTGCCACCAGGCGCAGTGAGGAGGATGGTAAGAGCAATGAAAGGTTCTCCAAAGCTCACTGTTAAAGAATTGCAACAAATGGCAGCGTCTTGGGGTCACAAAGTCTCCAAAACAACCATCTACATGCCAACAAGCTGTTTGGGAGGCGTGCATGGAAAAAAAACCTTTTCTCACTTGCAATCATAAACGCAAACATCTGGAGTTCGCTAAACAGCTTTTTGGCAACAAACACTCCAAGTGGATCTGGCGGAACACAAAAGATGAGTATGCAGAAAAGCACCTCATGCCCACCGTGAAGTATGGAGGAGGATCCGTGATGCTGTGGGCCTGTTTCTCTTCCAGAGGGAACCCTGTTAGGGTGCATGGCATCACGACCGCTTTGAAATACCAGGACAGTTTAAATCAAAATCTGGTGGCCTCTGCACGAAAGCTGAAGATGGGTCGTCACTGGGTCTTTCAGCAAGATGATGACCCTCAACATGTGGCTAAACTACACAGAAATGGTTCACCAGACACAGAATCAAGGTCCTCCCATGGCCATCTCAGCCCCCAGACCTCAACCCCCATTGAAAACCTGTGGAGTGAGCTGAAGAGGAGAGGACCCAGGTCGCTGGATGATGTAGAAAGATTGTGCAAAGAGGAGTGATCAAAGATCCCTCTTTCTGTATTCTCCCATCTTGAGAAACATAATAGGAGAAGATTCGGTGCTGTTTGGTTGGCAAAAGGGGGGTTGTACAAAGTATTAACATCACGGGTGATAATAATTGTGGCACACATGATTTGATGTAAAAGAATTAATTTTTAATGTGGGATTTTTTTCACACTGAATAAATGCACTTGAATTAAAGGTTGAATTTTCCTCTTTTTTTTCATTGTGGTCCTATATTATTGAGAAAAGAACTGAATTTAGTAGAAGCTAAAGAACACATCTTAACCAGGGGTGCCAATAATTATGGAGGGCGCTGTATATTGGTTTTAAAAATGAGAAATCTAACTTTTTTTGTTTTTCAATGGAGATTTTACAAACTTGAAAGTGGGTTTCAAACAGAAGTAGGATTTATCTAATAATAGTACAATTGGGTTCCCTTTAACTTTTCCCTTAACTATCAAATAGGAGGCTAACTTAGATTTTTTATTTTTTTTTTGTGAGACTGAAATGCTTCCTACACAACATAAATGATGCTTGTGTGTTTCTGATACAGATGGCTGAAGTTTCTGCAGACGCCGTCACTCTGGATCTGTTGCGAGAAGCCAGAGAGACGGTGAGGAGCAGCCCGCTGGGTGTCATCAACACGCCCGTGATCGCCTGGTGCCAGACCACCCTGCCTCTCAGCATCAGCTGCAACATCCACATCAAACTGGAAAACATGCAGAGAACCGGTTGGTTGATTCAGCACTGGCAGTGTCACGCAACAGCGTCTCGCCGTTCTGCACTGATTTGGTGTTTTTTGAATGACAGGGTCCTTTAAGATCAGAGGGGTGGCCAATCAGTTCGCCAGGAGGCCGAGTGGGGGACATTTTGTCACCATGTCTGCAGGAAACTATGGGAAGTCTTTTGCATACGCATCGAAACACTACGGGTCGAAGGGCAAGGTGGTGATGCCAGAAACTGCCCCAGAGTCCAGATCCATCCTCATTCAGGTCAGAGGTCTGAAAAACACAGTTCCTGATTTGTGAAACCTGTTGTAATTGTGAAAATGCAAAATAATGAAGATTTTGCATCCGTGATCACTTTAGACCAAGTCAACGTCTAAAACTGCTGCATACAGACATATACAGGTAAAATCTGTACTAGGGTTCCCTACAGAGACAGAAGAGTTTATAGAACACACTCCCTGAATTTCCCTTTTTTTTGTACAGAGACCACATTAGATCAAATCCAGATCCAAAATAACTCTGTTTAGGCTGTTTAAAGCTGAACTATGTTGTCTCACAGTGGCTACAGACTCTTAAAGACACATTTTCTGATTTGTGAAACCTTTATTATAGTTGTGAAAATGCAAAAAAGAAGATTTCACTACCGGGACAAATAAAACCAGATCCAGATCTAAAATTTTTTTATATGTAGACTGGACTAAATTATACCAAAGAAGCTAAAGAGCCTATAACGCACAGTTTCGAAACGCAAAAAGAAGGTTGGACGTCACCTGCCACCTGACTAGTGATGTTAATGAATAATAATTAATCGATTAATTTCCATTAATAATCACCTGATTAAAAATACATCAACGAAAAAGGGAGAAAACAATTTTACATTAGCTGTAGTACCTGGTTGCGCCACCAGGTGGAGCCTCTTGTTGTTTAATACTGTAGCAACCAGAGGAGGCCATAGCTCAGACTATGAGCAGTTCCATGTTGGCAAACAGAGAGCAGTGAGGATGTTTAGCTAGCAACGAGCACCATGACAAAGACTCCTGTGACATTTAATAGGCTCCAGCTAACTCGCGATGAAGAAAATTCTTGCAAATTTTTATCCGTACATCCGACTGAAAAAGAAACAACTTTTGAGAGTTCCATACAGAGGTAGAAGTTATTTGTGTTTCCTAGGATGTTGATTGTCATTGTTACGACTTTGTTTATGTGAACAAAAAAAGTACTGGCACTACCTTTAAGTACCCAAACACAGAAAACCAGATACTGTATGTTACATTAGTATAACTATTCTACATGTAATCAGATTATTGCTGCATCAGAAACGAGCCCGGCATGATTTAAAGTCACATTTCTGAAATCAGAAAACTTACATCATTGCAAAACGTGAACTGCTGTAGCTATGTGTCAACATTTTCAATAAATTCAACTCCGACGTTGCTCTACGAGTTGATATTTGGTCATTCTTGTCCTCAGAGTTTTGGCGTGGAGGTGGAGCGAGTCCCGACTTCCTGCCTGATGAACGTGGTGAACCGTTGCGTCCAGGAGGACAACATGACCTTCCTGCACTCCTACGACGACCTGGATCTAATCGCAGGACATGCCAGGTGCGCTCACGGCTGAAAGTGGATTCACACGTGCTGATGCTGATTTTTTTAAATCTCACTTTCATGTGTGCAGCCTCGGTATGGAGCTGCTGGAGGTGGTGCCTGAGCCTGATGTGGTGGTGGTGTGCTGCGGAGGAGGAGGGCTGCTGGCCGGAGTAGCTGCTGCCATCAAACTGTCGGGCTGCGATGACACCAGGATCTACGGCGTGGAGCCAGAAGGAGGTAAAACCTCACCAACGGCACCTTCTGTAAAACTTGCACAGGATTTGCTGTGAGTTTGTGTCTCTGTTCAAACTCAGCCTGCACGATGTACAAGAGCTTCATCGAGAAGAAGCCAGTGGGGATGGACGCCAAGAGCATTGCTTCGGGCCTCGCACCACCTTTTGCAGGTACAACCAACATCTGCTCTCTTGCTTTTAGACACTGAAAAACGAACTCTTCTTGTTGCTGAACTGACTCTCCCTTTTCTCTGCATCCCAGGCAGGCTGCCCTTCGAGCTGTGCCGGCGCTACGTGGAGGAGATCGTCCTGGTCAGCGATGAGGAGATCAAGGCAGCGGTGTCCACGCTCTACAGATCCGGGCTCGTGGTCGAACCGTCGGGCTCTGCTGCCTTTGCTGCCGTTGTTAACAACAAGATACCTCGGCTGGAGGGCAAGAACGTCGTGTGCATCCTCAGCGGAGGGAACATCGGGAAAGACGAGCTCGCTAACTTTCCAAACTGACAAATTCACACGACTGTGATGTGATTTCCTGCAAGTCTGTGCCAACGTGACTTTCCTTTTTCCCCACATAATTGGACATTTTGGTAGTAAAACACACTGTTATAAGCTATTTGGAGGGGTGAACTACAATGCAAGATTAATGGCTTTTTGCCGTTGTAGCTTTAGTTCATAATCTGTCCATTTTGTGGGAAAAATAATCAAAAGATGCTTCTCCCTCTTTTATGTGAACGTGCAAAGAGTCTAAAACGGAAACCTCGTAAACAAAGAAAGCTGATAACCACCATCATGTTGCCCATTTTCTGTTTTGGGTTTCAGGTTTTGTTAAGCCAGCTAACAGAAAGAAAGCCTAGCTATGTTAAACCTGCTTTGTAGTGCACCTCTCGGGTCTTCTAATTTGGTAAAACATACTTGTTTCAAATGTAGAAATGAATCATGATGGAGTTTATCTACGAGCTTTGAAAGACCTTTTCACAAATTTTCAGTGACTAACTCTCGTAAGAAACCTTTAAAGTGCAACAAATCAAGCAGAAACATTTCAGTGTAATTTTCCTTCGTGTATGCAGATTCAGTCTCTTGATTATAATACTGCCTTGATTATATTAAGTATGCAGGTGAAAATGAACTGAAACAATGAGTGTATTGAGAATGAGAGTAAACATCCAAGTTATGTGATGCTTTGACATTTTTCTACTTTCAAATGTTAAAGTTCATTAAACTTGAGATGAAAAACAGCTCAAGTGTCAAAGAACAAAGCAGAGACCTGTCCAAAGCCACATTTCAATGTTTTAGACAACCAGTGCATTTATTATTCTTGTCTTCCGAGGCTGACAGTGTTTGGCTTCATTTGAGATCTTTCATGTCAGTGCTGTGGATGTGGGACGTTATTTTTTTAATCCTCTGGAGAGCTTGCTAATATTTGGCCCAAAGCACTTGGAATTCATTATTCAGCACTGCTGGCATGAGACCAGCTTTACATCACTGTCTCCCTACTGTCAAACCGCTGAGAGCCCACCTTCGGCTTTCTGAGCCAAAAATAACTGTCACAGAAAAAGATCAAAGGAGCGACAAACATGAAAAGTTGCTGTTGGAACTCTGCAGGAACTTCCCCGACTGCCTCTGAAACTTTTCCTACACGTGTCGCTGTCTAATAATGATGGAGAACTGATAAAAACAAGATAAAATAATGACAGGTTCACGCAAAGAGTTATGAAAAATAAGATATATTTTGCTCTGCTGGGAGCTCAGTATACATGAAGCATGAATTTAGCTGGAGTTGACAGATTTGACTGCAAGATGGACAATGGTTGCAGGAGGCTTTTAACTTTAGAGTGTATTAAAAACAGTAAACCCATTCTTAATGTCTTAACAGAAATACAACAAGCTTTCCTTGAGAATGTGTCAGTTTTATGTCCTTACATCTGACGGCGCTACATGACGTCCTTGGTGGCCATTCTGCAGATAACTGCGTCAAGCAGAGTCCCACATTTGTCTTCCTGAGGAGCGACTTTGTAAAGCTGAAAAAAGGGAATAAGATTTAGAAAAATGCTCCTTAAATCCATCAAGTAATATGTAAACAAACGCTTAGATGTAATAGACGAATAATTTTATCACCGTTTTATCTGCAACCTGCATCTTAAACATCTTATTTAAAACATTTTTTTTAAATATCCACACATGGAATGAGTGACATAAATAAAAGCAAAAGTAGGAACCTTTTTGATCTTGGCAGAGTCCGACAACGAGGAAACATCCTCCGCTGGAACCTGCCGTCCGTCCACTCTGGCTGTGACGTCTGACAGAAGCTGCACCTCGTCCTTCTTGTGGACCACAACAACCATGACGGACTCATCTCCATCCGAGATCCCAAATCTTTTGAAGGCCTCCGAGATCTGTATGAGTGAACCATATGAAAAGTTTACAAGTAGATCTATCGTCAGTATCCAGCCAGAGAAAGTTAAAGGCTTGCACGTTGTGTGCAAAGAAACACTTTCAATTCTAGATAGGCAACAGCACAATTTAACATTAAAGCATGACAGTGATGATACTAATGTCTCTATAATAAAGTCTGATTTGTTCAGAACGTAAATGAGCAGTAACATAAAAAGTCACCTGGATCAGGGCTGAACAATTTTTCAAATCAAAGTTAATTAAGTTGATTTCAGAATGTGCAATACTCGATGCTTCTCTTAAACCACGAATGACCGACCTGTTCCAGTGTCACAGATATTTAGAGAAAAAGTCCTGTTTTTTTTCTAATTTGAATTATTTTATTTTTTATTAGTACTACACACATTTCAATATATCATTTTACAATGTAATGCATACATGTTTAAAGCAATTTATATCTCGAAGATCTCATCCTCGCATTAGAATATGGAGCAGTTAATATTTTCATGGCGTCTTGTATGGTAATGATTTATCATGTCTGAAATCTATTACGCAACCAGACAGTCCAACATTATTTGCATAGCACCAAAGCAGAATGCATGTTTTAAAGTGCCTTATAAAACAAAATGAAGAAAAAAAAATACCAATTTAAAAAAATCTCTATCGGTAAGATTCTAACCAGTTCAAAACAGAACACGAGAGTCATATCAGACAGTATAAGGCCGCACTTAAATCAAGGAGTTTTGATGTAAAGGGTGTTTTCATATTTATATCGAACCAGAGCTGCTTCAGTACTATTCACTTGAAAAAACATTAAACTAAAATGTTACTGCAAATCACTACATACCTCAGGAAAAAAAAAATCACAATTAAATGTTCCTCCCAAATCATTCAGCCCCAGTCTGCACAGCAATTAAGAGATGTACCATGCTGTTTGATACTTTGGCCAAGAGAAAGCACAAATACATATATTAAAAAAAGAAAATAAAAAATGGGCCTAATGTTGAACCTTGTGGTACACCGCAGATGATGTTGAGCTGGATGTGTCATTATTTATGGTGACTGAGCAGGAAAGAACAAAACCAGCACAGTTCATGTTACTTACATTATTAGTAGGTGACAGGTTGAAGATGATCTCTGAGTAGAGACTCCTGGTTTTCATTTTTCCAATTGTCTGTAAATGAACCGCTTTGTTGGCAGCTACCAGCACTTGCAAAGGATCCACCAGCTGGGAATGAAAACAAAGTGTGATAAAGTAAATGAAGTTATGCTTGAATGAAATACCTGAGCAGTTCCAGGTTTTATGTACCTGCTCCTGTTGTTTTTTAAGGGAAATATCACGAGTATTAGCTAATAACTACACAATACAACACAGAGACAAAAGAAAAGCTAAAACCAACATTAAAAAGCTGCTCACCATAGTTGGGTTGATCAAAGCCCCACTTATTTTACCCTCGACGGCACTTTGTCGTAACTCTGCCGCATTTTTAACCTCTTTGAAAAGCATTTGAGTCACTCTGTGGCCGGGAAAAAGCTCCAGGTCTTGTGTTAGATTCATGTTGAAATTTATAAACCAAACAAATCCAAGAAAATCACAAAACAATTAGCAGCTAGCGCCCTGCTTCACGTGAGGTCTGCGCACGACGGGGGAACCATAACAGTGTGACACCGCTTGACAGGAAATGTCCTTGCGGGGGAAAAAAAAAAAAAAAAAAGTTGGAGAAATGTTTTTTAAACAAAATTTATTAATCTTATCTACTACAATGAATCATGTGTTTTTTTTATGGTAATTAATATTTTATTTCAAAAAATATACAAGGCGAAAGTCTTTAGCACAACCCCGGAACTAATGCTTGCACAAGAGTTTCCGTTCCGAGTGTTTTTCCAAAGCGCACCGCCAGCTGTCAAAAATCAAAACTCTTCCGTTTAGCTACACTGAACAGATAACAGCCAGTTTCTCTCTGAATTCAAACAGTTTGATCGCTTAAATGCGGGAATTTAATCGCTATGCGTGATACACACCCGCACGACAGCTAGTTTTGGGACTGAATTCACTTGACGTCGGTGTTTTTTTTGTTTTGTTTTTGTTTCCTCGTCAAACATGGAGAAATTTGAAGGCTACATCTTCACTGCTCTCTGCAGCACCAACTTCTTGGTATCCTGCCTGCTGTTCTCCAAAGTTACCCGGGAGCAGAGGGAACCGTACATGGACGAGATTTTTCACGTCCCCCAGGCTCAGAAGTACTGCCACGGGAAGTTCAACGAGGTAAAGTGGGTTTCTCCATTTCACGGTAGCCATCAAAGTGTCATTGTGAGGCGGATTAAGGTCTAGCTAACAGCCAGGCTTTTGTCATGGAACTAAACGATGAGGCAGCTTGGAGAGGCTTTAATCTCCACGTCGGACATATAGAGTGGCTTTAGTCAGGGGTTGTGGTGTTTCACGTCGTCCAGCTTTGACGAGAACAAGTCAGGAAAGTGAAGCTTAAAGGATCAAACGAGAGTTTTATTTCCTCTTTAATGTCCTTTCTAATCCCGTAAACCTTTACATTACTAATGACTCTGTAATGTATACAATCGAACACAACAAATGGGTTAAATAAATAGTGTGTTGACCCATATTGTGCCCCTTCTGAGCAAATTAATGACAGTCCTACATGTCTCCAGAATGTGTTTGTAGCCTAAAACAAATTCAAAATGATTAATTTCTCCATCACTATATAACTCCTGGTTTTAGTGTCTGTAGCTTTAAATGCAGCTGAGCAGCAGCTGTCCACGTCCCCTTCAGGAAGAAGACTTGTGACTGGCAGCCCAGAGCAAAACAACTGATTGTACAGCAGCACCTGTGAATGAGTGTGTGACACCATAAGTTTCTATCACCTACAACATTCTGCCTGTGCGTTCATTTTGTATGGAAATATCACAGATTTAAGATAAACTTCAATGATCCCTTGTTGGAGAAATTCACAGCTCAGTTTCACAGCATTCGCAGCACAGTTGTTGTGTTTAACTTGTGTATAATGTGAGTACGTCAGACAACACTGTGGTTATAAAATCAGTAATTCAGTGATGAGGAGCCGCAGTTTGGAACTGGTTCTGAAGTGACTGCTGGTTAGCATGTATTCTTAGCATAGCATGAATGAGCAGAAGCACTTCATATTCTCACATTGTTTATTTAACACCTTCAAGACATACAACACATAGTAAAAATAGTTTTTCACCATGCAGGACCTTTTTAAGAAGCTCAGGATTCTGACTTCCCCCCCTAAATTGTTGCCAGACCAATTAATCAATTCTGAAAATAGTTTGTGAATGATTGATAATTGATTAGTCACTGCATCACGACACTGAAACTCATACTCATAAATGATAACAAAGCATGTCCACCTACAGAGAAACCACGATGCACCACGGCATCCCTGCCAACAGATGGAGCTATTGAGTTACTATCAACCTCACAATTATGAGCTAAACAACACTCGCTCCTCAAATTGCAGGAATCCTGAACCTCTGCAAATCAGTTGGTCTGGATTTTGATTGTGTAAAGATCCCTGTTTTGCAACACAGACTAGCCTGAAGACACCATTTGACCTACAGAAGACTTAATGCGACTTTTTTCACACATCAAGCAAACATATCTTGATGTATAAAATGTTTAAACGCCCCTTTAACTCGGCTGAAACTTGTGCAGTGGGACCCGATGATCACCACGCTGCCAGGCCTTTACCTCGCCTCCGTGGGAGTCATCAAGCCTGTGGTGTGGCTCGCTGACCTGACCGGCGAGGTGGTGTGTTCCACGGCCATGCTGCGCTTCATCAACCTGCTGTTCAACTGCGGCAACCTTTACCTGATCTACCTGCTCATCTGCAAGCTGCACCTCAGGGAGAAGGTAAGACGGGACGATGAAGTTGATAACACTCTTGTTTGTCATTTTTCTAAGGTGGCATTACTTCTCTTCCAGAATCGAACAACGTCACGTCGAGTCCTCTCAGCGTTGTCTCTCTCCACCTTCCCTGTGCTCTACTTCTTCAACTTCCTCTACTACACCGACGCCGGATCTACTTTCTTCATCCTCTTCACCTACCTCATGACGCTCTACGGCTGCCACAAGGCCGCTGCGCTCCTCGGCGTCTGCTCCGTGCTCTTCCGCCAGACCAACATCATCTGGGTGGCGTTCTGCGCCGGCACCCTGGTGGCCGCCAAGATGGACGAGGCCTGGAGGGTGGAGCACTCGAAAAAGAGGGATGAGAAGTCTCCGCCGTCGCAGGTTCCTCTGTCGCTTAGTGGAGCCAAGAAGATCATCCTTTTCACCCTGGAGTTCCTCACCTCTCCAAATCACGTGAAGGCCGTGCTGCTGGTGGCGTGGCCTTACGCAGCGGTGGGCGTTGGTTTCCTGGCGTTCGTGTTGCTGAATGATGGGATCGTGGTCGGCGACAGGACGAGCCACGAGGCCTGCCTGAACTTCCCACAGCTCTTTTATTTCTTCTGCTTCTCCCTGTTCTTCTCCCTCCCCGTCTCGCTGTGTTACCACCGCGTCCTCCGCTTCCTGCAGGCTATGAAGAAGCAACCTGTCTTCTTCCTCTTCGTCACCGGCGTCTCTTTGCTCCTGATTTGGAAGTTCACCTTCGTGCACAAGTACCTGCTGGCAGACAACCGCCACTTCCCCTTCTACGTGTGGAAAAAACTCTTCCAGAGGCACGAGCTGGTGCGCTTCCTCCTCGTCCCGGCGTACGTCTTCGCCGGGTGGAACTTCCTGGACTCCTTCAAGTCGCGCTCGCTCTTCTGGAGCTTGGCCTTCCTGGCGTGCCTCCTGGCCGCCACGGTCCCCCAGAAGCTCCTGGAGTTCAGGTACTTCATCGTTCCGTACCTGATGTACCGCCTCCACATGCCTCTGCCCTCGCTTCCCAGACTCGTTGTGGAGTTCCTGCTGTACACGGCCGTGAACGCTGCCACTATTTACATCTTCATCACCAAGACCTTCCGCTGGCCGGACAGCACAGCTACGCAAAGGTTCATGTGGTGAAGAAGAGAGGATTGTGTTTTTTTGATAAGGATTTTCTCTTTACTCCGACAACAAAGCAAAGCCTGTGTTACATCAAACAAAAATGGCACTTCGGAGTATTTTCATTGTTTGGTTTGGTGTATTATAGAGGAATTAGGGGTCGACCAATCGTCTGATCCGATATTATCCCCAATACTTGCCAATTTATTCGAGCCAGAAACTGTAAAAACAAAGAGAATCATTAGATTTTGAACTTTCCAATTGACCTTGATTGTCGTATCTGTGAAGCACCATTCCATTGTAAAAATAACCAAAAAAGAAAAATAAATCTGTGTTCCTCAGTGCAACCATGAAGCCATCAGTGACTCAGTTGTGACCAACAGTCATGAGACTAAAAGAAATCAGGGACTTTAAGCTGAAAAGGGTTGAACTGCAGGCAGTGTTTACACAGAGCAGATAGAAAACAAGAGTGGAAACAAATACAAATGTAGAAATTGAAACATCTAAAGTATGTGGCGTGTCCATTTTTTCCTGTAATGGTACCACCTGTGGGCACTTGGGCGGTGTTGTTAATGCAGTTTTTTTTTTTTTGCACAATAACTAATCAAAGATATTCGACTTCAATTTTCTATTTTTTCAAGATTTATAGCATTATACACAGAATAAGACTTCTGTTTCTGAGTTCTCTCCACTTCTAGCCATGCCTGTGCTGTTTCAGTAGAGGTGCAGGACTTTATATTGCAGCGAAAAATGAGCCCACAGTGAGTAAAAACTGTCGGATTGGTTAAACACCACGATAGGATACCAACACTGAACGATAATAGAAGAGGAAGAAGAAGAAATAGATGCTGGTGCAAGTTTGTGTTGAATTAAAAATACGTACAACATATAAACAATGGTATTTAAACTAAGTTTGTGTTATTCGAAGGTTTCATTCTAACCACAGATGTACATCAGCTGCTCAAATTATTAGTCGCTCTCCTTGAGTACTCATAATCGGTATCAGCGACAAAACACCACATTGGTCGACCCCGAATAGAGATGAAGGTAATTTCTACTGGGGGTCAGTTCATGTTTCAAATACAGAAATGAAAAACTTGAGATGCTAATGTTTTTTTTTAGGGTTGAATTCAGTTTTTCACTGACAAACTCTATGAACCCTGAACAAGTCCTGCCTGTTACCGTGAATCAGTTTAGAACTACAAGAAAACGACGAGAATAGTAATTTAAACGCCCTAAAAACTCATGTCTGTGTGTTATAGTCGCATATTTAGATTGTTTTTTTCCCGTTAAAATAAGAACCTTCCTGCCTTAAACTGGCTTAAATGGACATTTTTTAACACCGTTGCTTCCTTTTGTATGATTTCCGAAGTCCCCGCCTCTTTGTACAATCGCCCCGCCTCGCTAACTGCAGCTCAGCACACCAGCTCACCTTCGATTCTGCTCTGTAAAACTAGTCTGTGCTACACAATGGAAAGTTGAATTATTGGAAGAATTGAGGGGAACTTGTTCGAACAGGAGACCAATTCTGCAGAAGGGTTTGTTTTTTTTAGCTTCTATAAAATACTGTATGTATATAAAAATATACATGTGTACTACATTTTCACTGGAGGGGGGTCTTAAGTAGAAAGTCTTGTAAAATCATTGGTCTCAATCATTTGTTTCAAAGAGAATTTACTGTATATAAAAGTTGTTTCTACCTAAACTGTGTAATTTTGACATTTTCTGTGAATCGAGAAAATCGTGTTTGAGTTTTCTTATGGATTCTTTTTTTCTTACTATAAAAGTACAAAGTCCTGCGGATCACATTGTGGAGATACAACTGCTCACACAAGCTGTAAATATGATGACAGAGACCAAACTAGCCATATCGCTCAGAGTTCTACTGTATGATGAAGCTGAGGGACGACTCAAGTTTTGGATTTTTTTTTTTTGCCAGTGAAGAACACTGATGGACACATTTAACTCTGACGGGACCATTTAAAGATCTGTTTCGCGTTTCTACCTTGATTTGTACTTTGACGAAGCCATACGGATCCACTGGAGGAGATTTGTCTTGTGAAGTTTATTTTTTGTACTTTGTGATGCCTTCTGTATTTCCCCTTATCTGTATGCTTGTATTTTTTGGTTGTTTTTTTCCTGCGCAGATGCTTAAGATTTAATTATGCAGCAGATCTGAACCCAGACAAAACCTGGTTGCATTGGTTTGTGAGTTTAAGTGATGAAATTGAGCAAACTTTTTTTGGGAGTTTATAATTTCAGACTTCCTGTTTTCACATCAAATACGTCTGAATTCTGTCCAGTTCTGTTGCTGTGTTTACCTCTGTGGTCTTGTGTTCCACCCAGCTGTATGTTTACTGCTTCCATGTTGACACAACCTTGGAATAAAATGTCTTCAATTGAGTCT